>NW_018250402.1:45441-47141 GCF_001263595.1 Phalaenopsis equestris | reverse complement strand
ACATGCTTCCTATAAGGGCAAGCCCCTATAGTTAATTACATCTGAAATGACCAAAGTCACCTAAGAAGACTCTCGATAAAAATCACGAAATATTATCATCAAGGAATTTCAAAGGGTAAGACTCTTCAACGATATCGGACGTAGAGGTGTGAAAGGGGATTGCTTCAAATTTGAACATTTTATTATAGAATCCAAAGGAGAAAAAACTAGGGGATGTCAGGGATCCAGAGGCAATCCTCGGTGACTTCCCAAGCTATCCTAATGTTTGGCTTCAGTTTTGAGGAGAAATATTTAAATGCTTCATCCTGCCAATTTTATTAGTTAGGGCTTACATTTGTGTGAAATGATCACACAAATAGCCTGGAAGATGTGAGGGTTTCGATCGTGACAGACGACAACCTCGGAATCCTAAGACGAGTTAAAGCTTATATTATATAGCAGAGCTATACAAAGGCCTAAAGATAAGGTGAATTTACGTTGCATAAGCAAGTAACCTTGAAGTTCTATGACTTTGTTGTTTAAGTCTAAAGAAGGAAGATTGGTTTAGCTGGGGAATACAGATTTTGCTGTTGAAGATGGTCGTGTTGCCCACCAAGCTAGCTTCAAGCTCCTGCTGCGACGACTTTGAGTTATCTAGTGTGTCAAGTTATAATATTAAATCAGGTGGTCCTATGGTTCAGGTTCTTTAAATTTTATAGAGGGCATATTAAAGTTGATTAGAGCGACACCGGTTAGGATCCTATGGTTCCCTCATTCCGGTATCACTATTTTCTATTGGATTCACTTAGTCCAAATGAACTTACTAAACCCAACTTAATGAGTTCCATAATTTCATTTAAACCGTGGAAAGCCTCGTTAGCAACCATAGGTTACCTCCTCTGAGGAATTCCCGATCTTTCAATAGAGACGTCTTAATTTAGTTGAAGTTGTGGTTTTGTGTGATGTTTGTGATTAAATTTTGAGTTGTTCAATATTTTGAATGTTGTGGCGGTGAATTTTATCTTGGTTAATTTTTAATTTTGGTTTTGGTTATGATTATGTGGCTCTCCTGATGGTTTTAGTTTTCATGCAGGGTGACATCTTTTTTTAGTATGCAAATTTACAGGTATAAAAGTATAGTATGAAAGTATGAGAAGGACAATGCTGAAAATCTGTAAAAGTGTACCTGACGAGCCTTCTCGTTCCACTACCTGAAACTTAAAATGCATGTTAAAGCAATTTAAGAAGCGTAGGAAAGGTAAGTTCTAGTGGTTTTCCTAACCCTATGTCATATTTTGGTGAGTCCTTGAAAAGTTTAATTAAGGATGATTCCATTGAGCAAAAAATATTAAGTTTAATAGGCCTCTGAGGTATCCAACAAGTTAGGAGGGGGAAGCAGGTCCATGCCTCCCTCTCACCAATAGGTGAAAAGTCTCGAGTCCATTTAAACTTATTATGTTGCTTAATGGTTCATCCTATGAATACCCTTATTACTCAGTGAACATTAATGTCTCAATTATCCCTAATAAAATGGGTAATTATCATTTGTCATTCAATTTAAGAATTATGTGGGTGAAGACCCTTAAAGGGGCAAGTTAGTGTAATTTGAACACCTAGCCAAATTTTAATCCTAATTGGGCTTAGTGGTGTTTCAAGGATGTTCGATATGATTATGTTTATTTCTTTAATCCTTTTTTAGTCAATTTTTGATTTAGCCTAAG
>NW_018250402.1:674-44556 GCF_001263595.1 Phalaenopsis equestris | reverse complement strand
TTTATGATTTTTATGAATTTTTAATTATTTAAATACTTAAAATAGGCCAAAAATTAAGTTTTTATTTTAAATATTATTTTATTTTTATAAAATATCCTTGATCACAGAGAACTCAAAAAAACTAAGTTTCATAATTTTTGAGTTATATTTTGATTTTTAAAATATCATTTAAGTGTTAAGAGTGGTATCTATCTTTAAAAATCAAGTTAAGTTATTAAATGAACTCAAAATATTTTGAAACTCTTATGATGAGTTCTCTTGATCATAAATCACAGTGGAAAGCAAAAATCAAGTCATTTAAATGTTTAAATTTTGAAGATTAATTATCTTAATGATTTAATGTTTGTAAAATATAAGGACATTTTAAATGACTTGACCCATGAAATTATTTCCAAAGGTTTCTCTAGTCATGGTGGACCTTCCCAAATTTTCTTAGGATTTTATAATCAATATGCTAATTTCCATGATTATTTCAAGGAAATGTTGTGAAATAACTTGAAAAATATGGATCTCTATATAGGAATCTCCTCTGACTTTGGAAAAATCAGGGAATATTTCCCCTTACAGAGGCTACAACATGTCAAAATTTCAAGCCAAGGTGATGTGTCAATATGCATGGAGAATCAAATGATTCTAAATAGTATTTAATTAATTAAAAATAAAATATGCACCAAATGGACTTGAAAATTATGCACCAAAGGGAATAAATCCTTGGCTTCCCCTCATTGGCTCACCTATGAGGTGGATAATATTGGCTAGAATTTGCTGAGATAGCCTTCCCCACATAATTCCATCAGCTCATTCTATGGATTGAAGGGAACATGACACATATGCTTCTTACTCAGCTTTCTCCTCATGATGAATTTAACCATGATAGAATTTGATGAATTTAACCATGATAAAAGAGGTTTAGCTAAGCTATTTCTCTCCATTAGTGAGGTTTTGAGGTGCTCTCCACCTAAGCTTCCATGTCATGCTTGGCTTCAACACAGAATGACACGTGTCCCTTCTTTTACTTCTCTTATGATGGTGTCATTATGACCTTTAACCATGGTTAGAGTGCCAAATATGTCAGGATGGGTCTAATAGATTATGAATATCCCATTTGAGTAACCCATTTATGACTTCCCATAAATTAGATTTAATTTTGAAAATCAATTATGGTTTTTTGTTGTGATTTATGTGTCATTTTAATGTCATGTGTGATGTCTTTTAATTTAGGGTTAAATTCTCATAAATCCATTTTTAATTGGTTACCTAATGAATGAAAAATGTAGGAAATTATAATATTAACCCATAAATTGGTCAAAATGATTTTGGGTGTTGACCATTTGACTAATTTTACCAATTTGGTTCAAAATTAAAAATTTTGCCCAAAGTTGACCAGGTTGACTATAATTAACCAGAGTTGACTAGGTTGCCCATAGTCTAGGTTGCCCATAGTTGACCTTGACCCGTTTAGGTGTAGAGTTGACTAATATGACTTTTCTAACCTTGTCATGGCTAGGTTAGTCATGGGGTCTATGTGTTGATCATTAGGTCATGGATTGACCATTTTGACCAAGCTCACTATGGTTGACCAGTTTTGACCATAGTTGCCAAATGTAGGTCTGTGATTGACTATGATGACTCACTTAACCATGTCATGGTTAGTTTAGTCATGAGGCTCTTGGGGGTATGACTTGGGTTTGACCAAGGTTGAATAAGGTTGACCAAAGTTGACCAAAATGATCAAATTAAGCATAAGGTGTTGTCTTGACCATATGGTGATCATTTGGGTCTATAAATGATCAAATGGTCAAAGTGATGTCCTTGGAGGTTCACTTTAGCCCATTTGACCAAAAAATGGTGTTTGTAGTTGACCAAGTGGTCCAATTTGATCATTTTGGTGTTTAAAAATGATCCAATTTGACCATTTTTAGGGTTTTGAACTGATTCATTGGTCCGAATTAACCAATGTTGGCCAGTTTGACCAAAATAGACTATTTGGGTCAAAGTTGACCAATTGGATCAATTAAATTTTAATGTTGACTTTATGATCATTATGGTGATGATCATTATTGATCATTATGGTGACCATTAAGTCAAAATTTGACTAGATTAGGGTTTGTCACCACTGATCTGATAATTTAGGGTATTGCCATTTTTAAGTTCCAAAAGGAGCGCTTTATGGGTAATTTCAATTTTCATGGCTTTAATAACCCTAGGTATGTCCAAAGAAGTCAATGTTGGTAGTCCCTTTATCTTAATGATCATAATGATCATTTTAGGTCTTTTAAATATGTCTCAGAGTCTTAAATCATAAGATTCCTGAAGTTGAGTTTGGTCTATGGATGTTATTTTAAGACCTTCACTAAAAGTGAGGTCAATAGTACCAAACTCTGATTAGTTTATATATATATTCAAATGATTTTAATTTCTTCAAAGTCCGTTAGCTCATTCTTAAAAGGAATGATGCTTTCTTAAATTTGAACTTTCCATTGCAAATAACATTATTTAGTTTTTGTAAGTTTACTTTGGAAAGTCTAAAATTTGGTTTAGTTAATTTTCTTTCAACTGCATTTTATTTAGCATTTGCTCTAGTATTTAATATTCAACTTTTGTACTTTACTTTTTTGTAGTTTTTTTTTTAATTGTACTATACATTATAACCTTAAGAATTTACTTAGAGTCATTTCCGACTTCCTTATGAGATTGATATCTAGGACTCCATTAGAACCCTTTATTACATGAGCGATATGTATACTTGCGTTATTCTTAAATTGAATTTGACATTTAAAATATTTTAAAAGATAACTATCTTAGCTAAAGTTCTTTTTCGGGGATTAATTTGCATATTTGATATTGTATCTTCTGTGTGTATTTTGTAATATTGAAAAATATTTGCAAAATTAACACACTAAATCCGCCTGCATCAAGTTTTTGGTGGCATTATGGGGGAAGTAACGGAAGATGTTAGTAAGTTATTTTATAATTTAAAGTATTTTAACTTTAAAAAAATAATAATAATAAAAAAACAAAAAGAGGTGTTTGTAGTTTAGTTTGACTAATTTCTTATTTATGTTTGTTTGCTTATTCTTTAATTACTTGTTGTTCTTGTTTATGCATAGTGTAAAATCTGAGTGTTTAGTACCTTAAGATTCTAAGATAGAAAGAACTATTAGAAAATTTTGAAAATAATAAAAAGAGATACACTATATTAGCAAAATGGCTTGCAATTTAAGTAATGCTAGAAATGAAAATGAACATCATTAGAGACCTTTGAGAGATAATGTTAATGCTCCAACAAATGAAGTTCATTTGAGTACACCAAACTCGTCTGTAGTTGCCAATTTATTTGAGCTTAAACCTATTATTATGCAAATGGTACAAAACAATCAGTTGGGATAAAGATAAGATAAGATTAATATACACCTTATATTGAGCTGAATATACACATTGCTAGTTTTTTAGAATTGTGTGTTACTTTTAAATATGATGGAGTGTCGAATGATGCCGTCAGACTTATACTTTTTTCTTTTCACAAAGGGATAAAGATAAGATTTTGTTAAACTTGTTAGCACCTAGAACTATCAGAACTTGGGGAGATTTATTACAAAAATTTTTATCTAAATATTTCTCACCTTAAAAACACCTTAAAAAACTGCTAAGTTTAAAAAACTGCTAAGTTTAGAAATGATATTATACCTTTTTGTCAGTTTGAAGGGGAATCTATTTATGAAGCGGGAGAAAGATTTTAAGTTCTCCTTAGAAATTTTCCACACCATGCAGTCAGCTTGGTTAATAATTCAAACTTCTTGTAATAAATTGGTTGGATCTCTTAGATGAATAATTGACGATGCTGCTGGTGGATCATTAATGTCTAAACCATTTGATGAAGCATATTCTTTAATTGAAGAGATAACTAATAATAATTTTTAATGGCCCTCTGAAATGGTAAATCCAAAAAGAGTAAACAGTATTAATGAGTTTGATGCAATATCTTTTTTAGTTGTACAAATAGGTGTTATATTAAAGAAGATAGATCAATAAGAAATGAATTGATCTTAGACATCACCTGTGCTTGAGGAAAACTCATTGAGACAAATGATAGAATCTCAATCTTCTTGTGAGACCTTGAATGCAATAAATAATCATTCTAATGATCTATATGTTAATTATTATAATCTTTGTTGGAAGAATCATCAAAATTTTGTTGGAGTAACAAAAGCTTTAATGCTGCAAAACCACAATGGGGAATCAACATTGCGAACCCATTGGGAAACCCCAACAATCAAGGAAATCCAACTTAAAAACCTTATTACCCTCTAGGTTTTAATAATTTGTAGAGTAAGGAGAAAAAGTTGTCAATAGAAGAATTGATATTCAAATGGGGAATCAATTATAAAGTCAAGGAGCTGCAATTAAAAACATGGAAAACCATTTGGGATGTATTGCTACCGTACATAGCAATAGACCTCCAAGAAAGTTGCCTGGTAATGTTGAAGTAAATCCTAAATATCAACATAAATATTAAATTAAGGTTATTCAACTGAAAAGTGGAAAAGAATTACAAAACATAGTTAAAAAAAGAAGTGGAAGTTGATGTTGATAAAAATGAGGTAGAAAATGAAAAATCTTGTGAAGATTTTTATTTTGAGTCAGAATGTCGTATTAAACCAATGAAAATCACTGTAGAAAGACCACCACCTCCATTTCTTCAAAGATTGATACAGAAAATAGAGATAACCAAATTTCAAAATTTTTAGAAATATTGAGAAAATTAATGATAAACATTTCATTTGTTGAAGCTTTGAAACAAATGCTAAGTTATGTGAATTTCATGAAGGATATACTTAATAAAAAAATGAAGCTTGTAGATAATGAGACTATTGCACTCAGTGAAAAGTGTAGTGCTATAATTTAGAAAAAGCTTCCTAAAAAACTTAAAGTCCTGGAAGTTTTACAATTACTTGTGCTATTGGTAAAAGATCTTTTGGCAAAGCTTTATGTGATTTAGAAGTCAATATTAATCTTATGTCATTATCAATTTTCAGAAGCCTACAACTGTAGCTCTTCAGTTAGTTGATCGTTTAATTACCTACCCTAAAAGAGTTATAGAAGATGTTTTGGTAAAAGTTAATAAATTTATCTTTCATGTGGACTTTATTTTATTAGATATGAAGGAAGATAAGGAACTTCGTATCATTTTAGGAAGAACATTCCTTGCTACTGGAAGAGCTTTGATAGGTGTACAGAAAGGAGAACTAACTATGAGAGTTAGTGATCAAAAGATTACATTTAATATTGGAAAATCAATGAGATCTCTTGCAAAAGAGGCAGAGATTGAATGCTTTAGAATGGATATTAATGAATATCTAAGCCATGAATATTTCAAAAGGACATTCAAAAGGGAATTTGAAAAGGAATATGAGGAATATCAAGATGTGGATAAAATTCAAGATGAATCTACGTGAGTAAAGAAGACTTGGATTACGTTTAGGAAAAAAAATTAAAATGTTAGATCCTACAGATAATAATAAGAATGTCCTTTCATCTATTGAGAAACCTTTTGAACTAGAACTGAAAACACATCCTATAAATTTAAAGAATGCATTTTTTGGAGATTTATCTACACTACCTATTATAGTATCATCAGAATTAATTGATACGCAAGAACAACAGTTGTTGAAAACCTTGAAAAGATATAAGAAAGCCTTTAGATGAACATTAAAGGAATCAGTCCTTCAATTTGTATGCATAGAATTTTATTGGATGATCAACATGAACCTATAGCTGATCCTCAAAGAAGATTAAATTGTATGATGAAAGAAATTGTTAAGAAAGAAATTTTAAAATGGTTAGATGTTGAATAATTTATACTATTTCAAACAGTGCTTGGATAAGTCTAGTTCATTGTGTTCTAAAGAAAAGAGGAGTGAGTGTACTGAAAAATGAGAATAATAAATTAATACCAATAAGAAAAGTCACTAGATGGTGAATTTGCATAGATTATAGAAAATTAAATCCTGCCACTAACAAGGATCATTTTCATTTACCCTTTTTGGACCAGATGTTGGATAGGCTGACTGGGAACATATATTTTTCTTTTATAGATGCTTATACCGGTTATCATCAAATACTTTTTGCTTTAGAGGATCAAGAAAAATAATATTTACTAGTCCTTATGGAACTTTTGCTTTTCGGTGAATGATGTATGATGTCAATTTTCAGTGATTTAATTGACAAATGGGATAGAAGTCTTAACGGATGATTTTTATATATTTGGAACTTCATTTGAAATATGACTAAATCATTTAGAGAATGTTCTTGAATGATGTGAAAAGATTAATATCCTATTGAACTGGAAAAAATGTTAATTTATGGTTTTAGGTAGCGCTGTCAAAATGGCTCGTTGTTCACGAACAGCTCGTCTTCGGCTCGTTAAGAAGCTCATGTTCGGCTCCTTAATTTCGTTCGATAAGTTAACGAGCCGAACACAAACAAAGATGAGTTCATTTGTGTTCGGCTCGTTTTTGCTCCAAATAATACTCATCAAGTTTATATATATATATATATATATATATAAAGTAGTATTCAATTGACTACAAGACTACAAAGATTTATAATCAGTTAAAATATTGATTAAGAAAATAGAAAGCAAACGAGTCGAACACGAACACACTTTTTGAGCTTGAAATATAAACAAACCGAACACGAACTGAGCATGGCTCGCTCGTGTTTGGCTCGTTTACACCCCTAGTTTTAGGAGGAATTGTGCTTCGACATAGCACTTTTTGAGCTTGAAATATAAACAAACCGAACACGAACTGAGCATGGCTCGCTCGTGTTTGGCTCGTTTACACCCCTAGTTTTAGGAGGAATTGTGCTTCGACATAGAATTTCAAAAAATAGCATGGAAGTAGATCCTGCAAAAATTCATATTATATCAAACTTACCTCCACCTACTACTGTAAGAGCAGTTAGGAGCTTTTTAGGACATGTTGGATTTTACAGGCAATATATTAAAGATTTTTCAAAAATTCTTAAGCTTTTATGCCAACTTCTGGAAAAAGATACAAAATTTGATTTTAACCAAGATTGCCTTAATTGTTTACATATCCTTTAATTATTTCACCTGATTGGAAGAAACCTTTTAAATTAATTTGTGATGCTAGTGATTATGCAATTGCAGTTGATTTAGGGCAGAGATATGATAAGATTTTTAAATTTATATACTATGAGAGCAAGACTCTCAATGAGGCTCAGATTAACTATACCACCATAGAAAGAGAGTTATTAGCCATTGTGTATGCTTTTGAAAAGTTTAACTCATATCTAATTAGAGCTAAATGCGTTATGCATACTGATCATTCAACTATTCAATATTTGATGCAAAATAAGGATGCAAAACAAAGATTAATTAGATGGGTTTTTGTTATGCAAGTGTTTGATTTTGTATTAGTTGATAGAAAAGGGGCTGATAATCAAATTACTGATCATCTATATAAGCTAGAACAAGAATAAATTTTGGACATGGAAAGAAAAATAGAGAGATTAGAAACTTTTCTTGATGAAAAACTTTATGTTGTAAATGGATGAGAAATACCTTGGTATGCTAATATTGTAAATTATATTATTAGTCGTATTTTACCAAATGCACTAACAAAACAACAAGAAAAAAAATTCATTTTGTTGACCTCACTTTCGGTTGAGGTTTAGTTTTCCCTCTTTAGTTGCCTAGGGTCTAGCCATAGAATTTTCCTATTGACTATTATTAGAAAACTAGAAAAGGAACCCTCACCATTAGAAACTCTCAACTCTTCTTTGCTGAAGTTGAAATTCCACATGTTGGTCCTTGTCGGCACTATTTTTTGTTGGAGATTTGCCCGTAAGAAGCTTTTGGTCACCATAATCAAAATCCCTTCGCCCGCTTCGGAAGGACATTATATTTTACCTATATATTTAGTTTTAGAAAAATATGAAATAAAACTAACCCCATATTTTTTATAGTTTTAAATGAAAGAGCACTGTACCTCAAATCTTGTATCTATCCTGAAGGATAAAAACATGACTTGAATGAGACTCGACAAAATAAACTAAGGGATAAATGATGTCCGTTTAGTTTGCAAAACAATTTTATTTGCCAACAATTTTCCTTATTTAATATAAAGGATTAAGTAAGGTTTATATTAAACTGAGTTCGGACATGCTTTCTATAAGGGCAAGCCCCTATAGTTAATTACATCTTAAATGACCAAAGCCACCTAAGAAGACTCTTGATAAAAATCAAAAAATATTATCTTCATGGAAATTCAAAGGGTTGAACTTTTCAATGAGATCGGACGTAGAGGCGTTAAAGGGGATTGGTTCAAATTTGGAATATTTTGCTGTACAGTCCAAGGGAGGATAAACAAAGGGATGTCATGGATCCAAAGGAGAACCTCGATGACTTCCCAAGCTATCCTAATGTTTGGCTTCAGTTTTGAGGAGAAATATTTAGGTGTTTCATCCTGCCAATTTTATTATTTAGGGCTTACATTCATGTGAAACAATCACACAAATATTCTACAAGAATTGAGAATTTAGGTGGTGAGGGAAGACGACCTCGAAATCCATGGACGACGCCCTCGAAATCCTAAGACGAGTTAGGGCTTATATTGTATAGTAGGGCTGTACAAAGGCCTAAAGATAATGTGAGGTTTTACATTGCTTAAGCAAGCAGCCTCAAATTCACATGGCTTTGTTTCTTAAGTCTAATGAAGGAAGATTGGTTTTGCTGGGGAAGACAGGTTTTGCTCTTGAAGATGGCCGTGTTGCCCACCATATCATCTCCAAGCTCCTCACCGCAATGAGTTTGAGTTTTCTAGTGTGTCAAGTTGTGATATCAAATCAGGTGACCCTATGGTTGTATTTCTTTAAATTTGATAGGGGCATGTTAAAGTTGATGAGAGCGACCCCGTTTAAGATCCTACGGTTCCCTCGTTCCGACACCACTATTTTACAATATGATTCACTTAGTCCAAATGAATTTACTAAACTCAACGTAATGAGTTTCATAATTTCATTTAGAGCATGAGAAACCTCGTTAGCAACCGTAGGTTACCTCCTCCGAGGAATTCCTGATCATTCGATAGAGAAATCATAATTTAGTTGAAGTTGTAGTTTTGTGTGATGTTTGTGATTAAATTTTGAGTTTTTTTATATTTTGAATGTTGTGGCGGTGAATGTTATCATGGTTGATTTTAGTTTTTAGTTTTAGTTTTGGTTTTGTGGCTATCCTGATAAATTTAGTTTTCATGCAGAGTAACTGCAAGTTTGTAGATATAAAAGCACAGTATGAAGATACAAGAAAGACAACATGAAAAAGTACAGTATGAAGTATGAAATTACAAGAAAGACAACACTGAAAATTGTAAAAGCGTACCTGACGAGTCTTCTCGTTCCACCACCTGAAACTCAAAAGGCATGTTAAGGCACTTTATATGAAACGGGGAAGTAAATTTTTGACGACGATGACGACGCGCCTAACCCTAGGTCATATCTTGGTGGGTCCTTGTTAATTTAATTAAGGATGATATTTGTCAAGCAAAACATAATCAGCTTAGTAGCTCTCCGAGGTATCCAATAGGTTAAGAGGAAGAAGCAGCTCCATGCTTCCCTCTGATCACCTGGTATAAAGTCTTGAGCTCATTTAAACTTATTATGTTGCTTAATAATTCATCCTATGAACACTATAATGCTTAATTAACATTGATGTATCAATTATCCCTAAGGGTAAGGTAATTATCATTTGTAATTTAATTTTAAATATTATGTGGGTGCAGACCGTTAAAGAGGCAAATTACTGTTATTGAAACACTTAGCCAAATTTTGACTTAAGCTTGTAGTTTTTGAAAGTTGTTCTAATTTTAATTGTGTTTGTTTTTCTAATCCTCATTTAATCAGTCTTGATTTAACTTAAATTACTACTAAGCCCTTAAGAACTAGGTGAGTGTCTTAATTATTTTTGAAAAGGTTAAGCTTTAGGTGATAATGATTCATTTTTTGAAAAAAATCAAAATATGGGTATTAAATTGATTAATTATTGACTTCAAAAGTCATACCCCTAAGTCCCAGGTTCATTTTATTTTAATAAAATTCCAAATTTTAATAATCTAGAAATTTATTAACTTATCTTTTTAATTAAGGAAGTGAGGTTAGTTTCTACCAATTAACCACTTGTGTTTCAAACATCCAAATAAACTGAGTAACATCAGAGGTTGGCCATTTCTCTCCTTGAATTAAGCCTAAATGTTAATTAAGGCTAAATTTCCAAAATTATACATTTGCCCCTAAATCTGTTACACTTCATAATTCATCAAATTTAATCAAAAAGACTT
This sequence comes from Phalaenopsis equestris, assembly GCF_001263595.1. NCBI lineage: Eukaryota > Viridiplantae > Streptophyta > Magnoliopsida > Asparagales > Orchidaceae > Phalaenopsis > Phalaenopsis equestris. The sequence continues at coordinate 34,195 of NW_018250402.1, read as the reverse complement.
TAAAATTTTTATCCTACCTCATTCATGGGTCAATTAAAACATCAGAGAAGAAAATTTGATTTTTGAAATTTTAATTAAATTTATATAATTATTTATATGCAAAAAAAAGATTTTTCAAAGAAAATTCCTAACTTGACCAAAGTAAATCCCAATCCCTTAAAATTTTTATTGGAGGTAAACCTCGACTAGAGAAGCCTTTGGACTAAACTCCATAATTTTTTTAATTTTATTTGAATTTTACAAATTATTTTAATTTATGGAGTATTTATTAAATATAAGAAATTTTAAATGGGGAAAATTAAGCTTTGTATTTTTGAAAAATCTTTCTGAGTTCAAAAACCTAGAGGTATATTTTTCTAAGTTTTATTTGATTTATTGGAATTATTTTAGTGAAAATCCATTTATAGCCTTTAAAATTTATTTTTAAGCTTTAAAATTCAGTATCTTTATTTAGAAAATCAGGAAAAATATCCTAATTGTTCTTAAGTGCTTAGGAAGCAATTGACAACATTTCTATGAATTTTATTATTTTTTTTATTTTTATGGATTTTTAATTATTTTAAATATTCAAAATGGGCTCAAAAATCAAGTGGGCTCAAAAATCAAAATGGGCTCAAAAATCAAGTTTTTATTTTAAACACCAATTTATTTTTATAAAATACCCGTGATCACAGAGAACTAAAAAAATAAGTTTTTGTAAATTTTTGAGTTATATTTTAATTTTTAAAAGATCATTTAAGTGCCAAAATGATATTTATCTTGAAAAATCAACTTAAGTTACCAAATGAACTCAAAATGCTTTGAAATTTTTATGGTGAGTTCTATAGATCCTAAACAACAGTAGAGATTCATATTTATATCATTTAGATGTTTATGCTACCCAAAATAAATTTTTTTTTGTGTTTTAGGGATGGTGAAGATTAAGTGTATTCATAATAACTTAACTCTTGAAATTACTTCCAAGTGGTCGTCTAGTCAATTTATTTTTATTAACAATCCTTCTAAAATTTTCTTAGAATTTTTTAAGCAACATGCTAATTATCATGATTAGTTAATGCAAATAGAAGACATAAACTTGAAAAATAAGGATCGCTCTCTAGGGAGTTCCTTTGACTTTGGAAAAATCAGAGGATGTTCCCTAAGACAGAGGCTTCCCTAAGACAGAGGCAACAACAAGCTAAAATTTTAAGTACTAAAATTTCAAGCTATGGTGATATTACTACATGCATGGAGAATCAAAATATTCAAATCAGTGTTAAATTAATTAAAAATAAGATATGCATCAAATGGACTCCAAATCATTTTCATATTGTTCTCCTCTGTTCACTGAGCAAGAGGGTATTTTATTTTATTTTAATAATTTTTCTACACTAAGATATGAAATTTTAAAGCTAGGTCTATTTATTTAAATAAGAAAGTCACTATTTTTTTATTTAAATGTGAGGCACTGACTGTATCCTCGGTAGTTCCGAAGGCATGCATGGCGCGCTCTGGTTGGACGCCACCATCAACATAGACGTTGACTCGGCCCACGGTTCATGTAAGGAACTGCTGTCTGACTTGATCTCCTCCGTCCGTCCTTCCAAGTGATACACGCGTGATCGGACGACTCCCCGTCATCGTCTTAGATAGAGTGATCATGTAACCTTCCACACTAAAACCTTAAGATCTCAGCCTAAACTCAACCAAATCACTTTGGTTTTGATCCTATCGACTGTCTAAGTGAGACGAACATATCCATACGGTAATCATACAATTAAATCAAGCCTAATTAAATGGAGAAACAAAATAGCCTGAAGAGGAGGAGAGGTTAAATACCTTGGCTCTGATCAGAGAGTCTTGGCACGTTTGTTGGGGTCTAAAGCAGCTAGGGATTAAGCCTCTTGCTATGGTGAAATGCATAGACTCAAATTTGACCAAGGCTGATTTCAGGTGTTAATCATACAATTAAATCAAGCCTAATTAAATGGAGAAACAAAATAGCCTGAAGAGGAGGAGAGGTTAAATACCTTGGCTCTGATCAGAGAGTCTTGGCACGTTTGTTGGGGTCTAAAGCAGCTAGGGATTAAGCCTCTTGCTATGGTGAAATGCATAGACTCAAATTTGACCAAGGCTGATTTCAGGTGTTATACAAAGTCTATACTATGGGCTCTATGGAAGGGGGATTTGATGGGGCTTTGGATTCTTCAAATTTTGTGAAGGTGTGGGTGAGTTTAATTTGGGTTTGGTGGAATGTAGAGGTGTAGAGAGCTTTGTCCTGTCTTTGACAAGGTTTTGAGCTCAAAAATTAGGCTCCAAGAAGAGGATTCAGGGCAATGTGGTGGTTGGGTTGCATTGAGGAGGTCTCAAGGAGGCCTTGGAATCAATTTAGGGAAGTCTCTTAAAGGAATTTTCAGCTCTCTCCCCATGACCTTGGAGGAGAGCTTTTATAAAAATCACCTTAGGCTTGCTGCCATAACTAATTGGGGGGTGAAATGTGCTGCCTACGTGGAGGGCAGAGAGGCTCTAAGTTTCAATTTGGGTGAGGTGGCCTCTAGGTTTAAATTTTCTAGGGTTAAATTTGGTTTAATCCCATGTGGGTGGCTCTCGGTTTGGCCATTTTCTGGCCACTAGGCTGGTCTGCCGGCCAGCGGAGTTGGTTAGGGAGGTTAGGTGAGCCAGGAGAATATGTCACAACAATTTAATGATTTTAGGCTTTGTTTTGGAAAAAAATATCCAATGCTTAAGCAAATATGGCATTAAATCCCTTGATTTTGGGAACCTTTGGTCCATGACTTAGCTTAGGTGGTTGCATGGGGTTTAGGCTGGTCACAAGATTGTAATATTAATGATAGATGTAGAAAATAGGCTGTGGAGTCATTAATTTGATGACTTTAGGATATTTAGGCCACCTTTAGTGCATGGGTTCAATGTGGGTCCAAGTGATCAAAACTTGGGTTTGTCAATTGCTAGCCATGTCAATTGACCAAATTAATTTATCAACATTGTGTAGATGATTGTTATGAAGATTTTTGGTGAAGAGTTGAAGTGATTTTGAGTTCAATTAGTGGGCAAATTTGAGGAATTTTTGACATTTGGTCAATTTAGGCATGTTGGTTTAGACATGGGCTTAGGTTGAGCTAGCCTTGGGTTAAATCCAAATTGAATGATACACATGATCAAGGAAGAAGTTGTGAAGATTTTTCATGGTGACATAGACTGGAAATTTTGGGGTTAAGGCTCTCAATTTGGTGAAGTTTGGGGACATGGCTAATTTGAGATGAAATTGGGGATTTTTGGACTTAAGTTGAAATCAAATGAAATTGGGGCTTCACCAAGGCTAATTGAAGGTCAAATTTGATGTGTAGGAATGTTATGAAGATTTTTTAACTCAAATTGTGGCAAATGGAGTATGTCATTGGTTCAATTTGGTGGAACAAAGTCATAGGGCCAAAATTAGGATTTTGGTTTAGCTCAAACTTGGCTTCAAATCATGGACCACATTGGTTGGGATTTGGTCTAGATTGGTCACATCAAGAGTTGATTTGGGTTTAGAATTGAAATTGGGGAAAATTGAGACCAATTGGATAGACATTTGAGGTAGGATTGGAAAAAATGGGCCTTTAAATAACAATTTGGGGGTTTTGATCAAAGATGGTCAAAATGGCCAAGTTAGGTCATGTGATAGTTGCGAAAAATGAAATTGGGAATATTTGAGAGGTTTGGTAATTTTTTTGATTTTTTTAAATTTTTCAAAACTTGGGCTAAGGAGGGGACATTTTGGTAATTTGGCCAATTTTGGTGATTTTGGGTAGTTTGGGTGTTTTCAAGGAGTTGAAATGATTTTTGAACCAATTTGGGTATTTTGAGTAGATGTGAAAATTTTGGCCAAATTTGGGTTCCCAAAGGTATCTAGGTAATTTGGGAGAGTTTAGGGGCAAAAGGCTAGGTTGAGTATCTCGGTAGAGTTGGAGTGCTAACCACCATCAATAAGCTATGGACCAATGGAAACCCCATTTTGTGTCCTCTAGCTAGTGATCTTAGCCAAACTCTAGCCTAGGGCTAATGGGTTTAGGGACCACCTACAAGAGTCTCCTAAAAGTATCATGGGACCAAAGTTACAAAATTCTGTGTTTAGGATAGTGAGTGATTGTGAGTGAAGTGATTACCTTAAGCCCTAGAACAATACCTAGGGTCAACCCTAAGGTCCAACAGTCCCAAGGTTGACTCTTCTTAAGTTCCCCCATAATGACCCCACCTACCAGGTGAATGACCCCACCTACCAGAATGACCCCACCTACCAGGTGATGGAGGTTAGGACCAATATGTGGAATTTCAAGTTGAGTAGATAAGAGTTTGGAATTTCTAATGGTGAGGGTTACTTTTCTAGCTTTCTAAGAATAGTCAATAGGAATGTCCTAAGGCTAGTCGTTAAGCTACTAAAGAGAAAAAAACTAAACCTCAACCAAAAGTGAGGTCAACAAATTGACTCAACAAATTACCAAAAGTGAGGTCAACAAATTGACCCCCAATAGGTGGGGTGTGCTGGGCAAGCACACCGCATGTATTATCGTTGACCGACAAGATCAGCAAAACCAATATAAATTCCTAAGTCAAAAGATCTAGAAGTATGCGTAAGTCTGTTTGTGTGATTTGTTCTGCTGGGGAATTAGTAGGTGATCATCTGATTGAAATCAAGGAGTAGGAAGGAGTAGGGACTCTCAGTGTGACTCTCAGTGTGGATTGGAGAGTGAATTTTGAGTTATGAAATTTCAGGTATTTATAAGGGATGGGAATCAGTATGTAAGTGCTGACCCTGAGGTAGGAATTGAAGTTTGGGTATCAATCCTGAAAAAATAATCAAATGCTATAATCCATTTATGGTGGTCTTGAAACTGATTTCAAAAGATGAGAATACAATTGTGTGGGAGGACCAAATCAAGATGGAAAGCACAGAGGCTCACATCCGACTCAAAAGGGTAACAACAGTGTAGAAGATGACAACCATTAAAAAAGAATCAGATGCTATAATAAATTTAAGGTGATCTTGAAACTAATTTAAAAAGATGAGAATAGGTTTGTTTGGGAGGACCGAATCAAGATGGAAAGTACAGAGGCTCACATCCGACTCAAAAGGGTAAGATTAGTGTAGAAGAAGGCAACCGTTAAGGATGTATCACCAGAAAGAAAGGTCTATACTAGTTTTGAGTTACCACTGGGGAGTTATATTCGAACTGACATATGATAGGGAGAATATATATGTCTAGTTAGGAAGGAAAGCACCTGGACTCACATCCCACCCAAGTGATGATAAGGAAATTATCTGCTACATTGAGGAGGAAAGCACTGGAACTCGCATCCAACTAAAGTGGTAGAGGAAAATATATGCTATATTGAGGAGGAAAGCTCTGAGACTCACATCCAACTCAAGTGGTAAACTCAAGTGGTAGCGTCCAACTCAAGTGGTAGCGAAGAAAATATATCGATCACGTTAGGAAGGAAAGCACTAGGATTCACATCCTACCTAAGAGGTGGCAGTAAAAATATATGCTACATTGAGGAGGAAAGCTCTGGGACTCATATCCAGCTCAAGAGGTAACAAGAAAATACATGTGTTACATTGAGGAGGAAAGCGTCGGGGCTCACATCCGCCTCAAATGGTAACAAGAAAATATATGTGCTACATTGAGTAGGAAAGCTCTGGGACTCACATCCTCTGGGACTCACATCCAATCTCTAAGTGGTAGCGAAGAAAATATCTGCTACATTGAGGAGGAAAGCTCTGGGACTCACATCCAACTCAAGTGGTAGTGAGGAAAATATCTGCTACATTGGGGAGGAAAGCTCCGGGATTCACATCCAACTCAAGAGGTAACAAGAAAATATATGCATCATGTTAGGAGGGAAAACTCTAGGACTCACATCCAACCTAAGAGGTGACAAGAGAATATATGTGCTACATTAAAAAGGAATGCGCTGGGACTCACATCCAACTCAAGAGGTAACAATAAAATATATGCATCTCATTAGGAAAGAAAGAACTAGGACTCACATCCAACCCAAGAGGTGACAAGAGAGTATATGTGCTACATTGAGTCAGAAAGCATTGGGACTCACATCCAACTCAAGAGGTAACAAGGAAATATGTATGTCACGTAAGGAGGGAAAGCACTAGGACTCCCATCCAACCCAAGAGATGACAAAGAAAATATATGTGCTACATTGAGATGGAAAGCGTTGGGACTCACATCCAACTCAAGAGGTAACAAAAAAATATATACATAACATTGAGGAGGAAAGCGCTGGGGCTCACATCCAACTTAAGTGGTAACAAGAAAATCTATATGTTACATTGAGAAGGAAAGCTCCGGGACTCACATCCAATCCAAGTGGCAGTGAAGAAAATAGCGGCTACATTGAGGAGGAAAGCTCTGGGGCTCAACTTCAACTCAAGTGGTAGCGGGAAAATATATGTGTGCTTATGAAGAAAAAATACAGATTCACACATTTGAATTCGTGGGGAATATGTGAATAGAATATGAAAATATGTGAAGAACTCAAACTTTAGGTACTGATTCGGAAATAAGAATAGAAATTTAGTTATCATTTTTGAAAAGAGAGTTGGAAGTCAGGGACCAACCCTGAGGATTAAGAATGGGATGCCATGTTCCATTAAAGGGGGTCTTATACCAATCTCGAAAATGGGGAGTCAAAATTTTGGTACTGACTCAGAGAATCATATGAAAACTGTGTAGAGAGTTTGTGATGTTGAATTTACAGAAATGTATCATGTGAAAATGTTGATTTTGTTGAAGAAGATTTGTAAATTTTTGTGGGGTTTTGTGCAGAATTCAAAATTCCATGGGGATGTGAAGAGACTTAATGCAGATAAAGATGGTTGTGTTGCGTGCACAAAGAGTAAGAAACTCCGAAACCAAAAGAATCCTCTCAACATTCATCTTTTTATTTTTATCACTTTTAATTTTTCAAAATAAGTCTTTAAAATTTTAATTTTAGTTGGTTGATTTTGGTTGATTTTCAAAAGAATTTTTTTTTTTGTTGTTTATTCATTTGTGATTATTTTTGTTTGAATTTTATTTTAGTTAAATATTTATTGTTTCGTTCTTTGTTCATTGAAAATTTGAACCAACGCGTGGTTCGTGGCTTCCATCCATCGCACAAAAAGGCAACTGACAAAATGTCACATTTCTGAAAGAAATTTCTATTAATCTGCTCCAATCAAAATATCACAGATCAAACATAGGCTGATGCCTCAAAACGGTACAACATATAGTCCATATCAATGTACGTTCAAAACATCTCATGTCATATAAACATTGTAGGCTGAGATGTGTGGTACATATCATATTGTTGTAAAAAAAAGAACCCTCTGACCCTCTGTATCAGGTATGACAAGGTCTAGATCGAGTTGACCTTCTAATCTATGCACTTGTACAAGAGTTCCCTTTGCATGTACTTAGAGGCACAACCCTCTCATAGCTCCTACGACATTAGTTCTTCTAGCTCCGGATCTGGCTGAAATCCGTATGGTGCTTTCCTGTCATCCATTCTATAACAGGTTAAGGACACCCTACGACGTCGCACCCCTGGAATGCAGTGCTTGGTGACATCTGCCCCATTTCCTTTCAGAACTAAAACTGAACCAACTGGCAATGGAATCTCTACAACTCCTCTGAACTCACCAGGTCCGACAATATCTATCTCTTTCCCAAACAGTATATTTCTTTTACTTATGAATGAGACCGTGCAGAAGGGCCTCACAAAATGGTGGTGGTCTATATGAGGAGGGATGCAATCACCCTCGACATAGATATTGATGAAGCAACTATTCGGGATGTAGGAAGCTGGCAGTATGTTCCATCTTACCATCCTCTTGATCATCCCCTTTATTATAGGAGGTAGTGGATCTACCTGGTCATGTTTGCGTATCCCCAACAGATTTCCTTGTCTGTCATTTGTAAAATTTTAACAGCAGCCGCACTAAATGGTGATTCTTCCTTTTCCTCTTATTCATTTCTTCGGCTCAGAGTATGTTCTTTCCATGAGAAGGCCTGCTCGGCCTCTATCTCTCAAATTAAAGATGCAGTCAAGAATGCTTCTTTTATCACTCTCAGAGAAGACCCTGGTATACAGCTCCAGACCTTCCAATATGTTGACAAATCTTCCTTGGACTTCCTCATAGAATTCAAATTCTCTTTTATTCATCTTGCTTATTTTAAAGTACTCCATCGTACATGGAGTTGATAGCTGTCACGGATGCTCCTCCATCTGAATATTGTCAGGAACCCAAATGGGCGCTGACTGATCTGGAACACAAGATTCGACATCTAGAGGGATGTATGACCCTGGGCCCCATGGTATACACTGATTTGTCCCCAATGGGACGTATGGCTCATCCATCAGAAAATCTGGAGTTTGAGATCCATCAGTGGTGGAGGTATACTCTTCCAATGTACCAAAGTGTCATAAATGTAGAACAATGCAATCTGGGGCACTCTAGGAATGCCCCTGTGGCTGATGTCCTTGCAGGTATCTCGGCGTTGCACGTCGGGCAACCCGTGCATAAGGCATCTGAAGCTGAAGGTGTCTCTGGTTCTGTGACAAACCCTGGTCCTTCATCTATGGCGGGTATGCTGTAAGAAGTCTCTTTCATGTCTGGATCATAAATATGTCTCTCAAGAAAAGGGGTGAGTAAGTTGTTTGTTTAACTCTCATGTATGCATTCTTCTCTTAGAAAAGCCCTCTATTTTCTGCGCTGGCATTTCTGCGTTGCGTCCTGCAAAGTGAAGCATTTGGCAATAGTTTGTTATTGGTGGCTACTAGGCCTCCAGCTGATGTAGCTATCATGGATGGCAAGCAGCTGGGCCCGTCCATCGGATCCTGATCTATTATCACGTTCTTGCTTTTATGTGATGCATTATCTTTGGCGGTCACCCTCAGTAGTGAAGGCAATCCATCCTTTTCTCTGCAGCTGACTACATTAATCAGAGGACCTTTGTAGTCCATGTCAACTTGGTTAAAGTTCATGTTGAAGTCTATGGTACCGCCCTGTGGCGCCATTTCCTCATTCAGTGTGAGGCTCCATCCATCCTTGAAAGCAAAGATCAGCCTCTGTCCCCACATTCTTCTGTAAACGACTGAAAAAATGTCAATGGGCCAAAAGTTGGCATGAACAAGAACAAAAAAAAGTATTTATTGAAGTAAATTTTTGCTTATTTTAGTGAAATGATTTGTTTATTTATGTATGAATTTTGTTTAATTTTTGTGGAACATTATACTTAAAACTGGAAAGGAGAAAAATTGAGGTTTAAATTTTTTCTCAAAATTTTTATTATATTGGGGTTAATTACAAAATTTGTACCCGGTCATAGACATTTGGGCACATAGATAACCCCAAAACAATCAAAGTTTCAAAGTTTCAAAGCAAGCAGAGGCAAGCGACATCAGGTTGCGTAATTGGTTTTCAGATATCCTCCATTTATTGGTAACATGGGTCTTTTGTCCTGGAAGTCCACTAACTGGTAGGCTCCTCTTGTGTAGAACTTTTTAAAGATAAATGGTCCCTCCTAAGTTGGCTCAAATTTTCCACCTATTTTGCGGCATGCAAGAATAGGCCTTTTGATCACAACTACGAGGTCACAAACTTTGAATGTCCTTGAGCCGACCAAATTTTCATGGGCTTGTACCATCATGGACTGGTAAAGCTCTAAATGTTGTTGTGCTTCTAGTCATTTTCCCTCAAGACTTTCTTGTTCTTCAAGTCTGAGTTTTGCACTTTCTTCTATTGTTAGTTGGTTGGCAGCAACAACTTTAAGAGACTATGTCTGGACTTCTAGTGACAGCACAGCCTCAGACTCTGACAAGAGCATATAGGTTGTACACTGAGTGGGAGTCCTGAAAGTCATCCGGTAGGCCCACAAGGCTTCTAATAGTTTGTTGTGCCAATCCCTTTTGTTTTCATCTAGTATTTTCCTTAAAATCTGCACCAATATTTTGTTGAAGGCTTCAACCAGACCATTTACTCTGTGATAGTAAATCGTAGAGTATCTCCAATCTATCACATGTCTTTTGACAAAATTATTGATTTTTGTGCTTCTAAAAGCTGTCCCAATATCAAAAGTTATTCTTCACTGTGCTCCGAAATGGTATACAATTTGGCCTTTAAAAAGTTGAGGACATGTTGTGTCATAACCTCACGCAACGGTACTGCCTCTTTCCATTTGTAGAAGTAATATGTAGTGGCAAGTATAAACTTGTGTCCTTTGAAATGTGGAGGGTTTATCGGACCTATTATGTCCATGTCCCAACACCCGGACGACCAGAGACAACTGTTGGGTGTAGCACATTCAGAGGCTGGTGTAAGACCACGCCATGCACTTGGCATTGGTGATATTTTCTGGCTTTATCCATATAGTCAAACATCATTTCTGTCCAATAATATCTGAGTCTTTTGATCTTCATTTTCATTTTTGGCCCTAACTCGTGAGCGCCACATAATCCGGCATATACTTCTTTGACAATATTCCGTGCTTCGGCTCTGCTCAAACACTGTAGCCACATCAGGTCGACTAATCTTCTGTAGAGAACGTTTCCCACCAGGGCGTAAAATATAGCCCTTCTTGTGATTTGGTGTGCCTAAGACTTATCTTCTGATAGCTTTCCAATACACAAATATTCTATTAACGGCTTGCCCCAATCCTCATTGATGTTTGCAACTGTATTTGTTGTTTCTTCTTTTTCGATCTTTTGTAGAGTTTCAAGGTCGATCTGAGATAAGAATTGTCTTCCTTGCACTGTGATTTTATTGGAATCCTCCGGGGGACATGCCATTTCCTTAGCAAGTTTTGTTAGAGCCTCGGCATGGGCATTATCTCCCTTAGGACTCAGATAGTATGTCATATCGGGAGTCTATTCTAGGAGCTTCATCGTGTACTAATGGATTTCTCCTAACCTTGGTTTTAGAATTCTGTAATGTCCAGCAACTTGCTGGATGACGAGTTGGGAGTCGCCATAGATGGCAATGTTTGTTATATCCATTAAGATTGTCATTCCCAATCCGGTGATTAAAGCTTCATATTCTGCTTCATTGTTGGTGCACGGCTCTGTCAGGTGGTATGAGAACCTCAACATACCCTTATCTGGTGTGATAAAGATCAAATCGATTCCTGCTTTGCCTGGTATAACTATGCCTGATTCTTTATCTTCTCTGTTTGATAAAGCGCCATCGAAGTATATTTACCAGCGTTGCACATTGGAAAATTCCATGTGTAGTAGTATTGCTCATTTGGTAACTCATCATTGAGAGAGGAGTAGTATTGCTCATATGGTAACTCATCATTGAGAGAGGACCCAACTGGCAGTGGGTGTACAACAAGAAAGTCAGCTAGTATATATCGCTTGATAGCACAGAGGGGAACAAAAGTTATATCAAATTGCAATAAGATCATTGACCATCTTGCTAGACGTCTGGAAAGTGTTAGTCGGGTCATCAAATATTACAACCAATTAACTTTCAAGATTAGGGTAATCTTATGAGAAAGCATGTAATATCTATGTTTTTGAGCTGCAAAAATTAATGTCAGGCAATGTTTCTCAATTGGTGGATACCTTCTCTCCGTCAGTATCAGGCGACGACTCAAGTAGTAGAGAGCACGACTCAAGTAGTAGAGATCAAGTAGTAGAGAGCATTTTCTTTACCCTTATCATTGACTTGGGCTAAGAGGGCTCCAAGAGAGTCGTCTAAGACCGTGATATAAAGTATCAACGGTTTCTTTGGAATAGGGGCTGCCAAAATAAGATTTGTAATTAGATATTGTTTAACATCCTCTTAACGTCCTCAAAGACCAGCTGGCATTTCTCTGCCCAAATGAATTTGGCGTACTTTTTAATTAATGCCGAGAAAGGCTGACATCTATCTGATAGATTAGAAACAAAGCATCTCAGATATGCCAACTTCCCCAGGAAGGAATGTAGTTATTTCAAAGTTTTAGGAGGAGGCATTTCTAAGATAGATTTAATTTTATCCGGTTCGATCTTGATTCCCAGATGAAGGACAACGAATCCCAAAAATTTCCTGGAGGTAACTCCAAAGGCGCACTTTAATGGATTCATTTTAAGGTTATATCATCGTAACAATTCAAACACGATCTTAAAATCATACAAATGGTCTATTTTTTGTTTACTTTTGATGACCGAATCATTCACATAACATTCTACTTGGTTATGGATGAGGTCGTAAAAAATCTTCATCATTGCTCGTTGATATGTAGCTCCGATGTTCTTTGCTCCGATGTTCTTTAGGCAGAACGACATCACTGTGTAGCAGAAAATTCCAATCGATATTTTGAAGACTGTAAATGCTTCATCCTCGGGAGCCATCTTGATTTTGTTGTATCTCGACGATCCGTCCATGAAGGAGAAAATTTCATGTGTTGAAGCGATATCCACCATCATCTCTGGTATGGGTAGTGGAAACTCGTCTTTTGAAAATGCCTTGATCAAATCTCTAAAGTCGACACAAACACAGATCTTTATGTTTTTCTTCTTAACAGGTACAATGTTAGCCAACCATGTGGGGTACTGTTCTTCTTTTACAAAATTGGCATCTATTAGTTTCTTAACCTCGGAGATGACTTGTTGTTCTATTTCGAGGCGCATTCGCCTGGGAACTTATTTTACTGGGGTTATATTCTTGTCCACCCCGAGTTTATGGACTGCAACTTCTATTGACAGTCCTATCATTTTATCGTAGCTCCATGCAAAACAATCTTTGAATTCTGTTAATAGCTTGATCAATTCTAAAGATTCTTCTTCATTGAGTAGAGCACTTATAAATGTAGGTCGGGGTTGTTCTTCAGTCTCGAGGTTAATGACTTTCAATTCATCAATGGTTGATTTAATTTTCTCCTCAAATTCTAGGGGAGCATCTTCTATTAGTTGATCAGTAAAGTCATCCTTTACATCGAGGCAATCCTCCTCTGATTCACTAGTAACAACCATGAAAAATTCAAAATCATCGACTGGTCCGACTGTACCAAATCCGAGACCCCCTTTTGAATTTGGAGTTCGACTTTTACCATTCCATAATTTTTTAGAAAATTGAAAGTTATCTTCAGGCATTTATTTTGGTAAGTGTTCTTGTTCAATTAACTTTTGAATATAGGGAGAGGAGTAACTAAAAGGCAATTCCATTAATTCATTAGGATTATCATCCAAATTTACATGTTTTTCAAGCTCAGTAGAGGTAGTAACTAAAACTCGACCTCTAAACTCTCGACCTCTTGAGGGAGAATTAGAGTAAGGGTCATAGCATTCACGTAGTGGTTTATCCGTTCATACATTGTTTCATATTCATTTTTCTTTGTATCTTCTAGGGATATCTCGTACTGAGGTCTCTTCTGGCTTCTCATCATTATCTCGTCTTTAGAACTGTCTTCATCACCATTGTTGATGGTTAGCCTAGTCCGTTCAATAATTAAATTGGTCCTTACTCGTCCATGTCCCCGTCCTCTACCTCGGGTGCGCGGACTAAAAGAACCTTCACCAAATCGTTGTAAGGGAGTGGTGAAAGATTGCTAAAGCGGAGTTGAATGGCCCTCTCTTTGTAATTCTTCAGAATCTTCATCTTTGTTTAGGATAACTTTACGACAGAAGACAGTCCTCTCTGAAGGCGTGTTGTAGGCAGCATCTTTGTGCATAGTAGGCAGCATCTTCATGCACTGAAAATGGTTGTAGGTCTCCTTTGAAGCAATTTTCTTAACCATCTTTACATTATTTGATGCACTGGGGTAGAGATGATGGAACCATATTATTTTCATGAATCCATGGTCAACCCAGCAGAGCGTTAAATGAGGTCTCGGCATCAATGATATGAAATTTAGCGGTTGTCACGAGTTCTCTAACCTTCATAAGTAATGTAATTGATCCAAGGGCTCTTTCTCCCTTTTGGTTGAATCCTCTTAACAACATCTTATTGGTCGTAAGCTCTTGAGATTCAAATCCAAATAGGCCAATGTTTGTAGGCTCATCAAGTTAAGAGATGCTCCAGGATCTACTAAAACTCTGGACAACACAAATCTGTCGATGTTGACGGAGATGTAGGGTGAACGATTGTGGTCGGCGGTACCGAGCAATAAGTCTTTGTCTGTGAAGGTTACCCCAGACTGTTCTTTCAACAAACAAACTTCATCTGAGGATGTGCTAGCCAACTAAGCTTAGCAAATTTCTGGGTCAAGCAAAGTTGTAACTAGAAACTCTGTTATCTCCTTTGACAGGATCAGAGCGTTGTAGATGCTTAATCGGACTGACAACTTCCCAAGATCAGCTAGCATATTGTAGTCTATATTGTATGTTCCTCTAATTTTGTCTTGATCATGTGGTTCTTCCACTGGTGGAGGTGGGGGTATCTCCTCTAGGATCATTATCTGCTTTCCTTTGTCTGTTGGAGCTATTCTTGGTGGTAACACTTTTCTGCTCCTTAAATTAACATCTGTGATTTCTTCTTCTTGAGTTATCATTGTTGAATCTTTTGGTGTCTCCTCCTCTTCGTTAGAAAGATCTAAGTTGAAGGTAAGCGGTGTGTCGTGATGCTAGAGAATTGGCTCCTCATTGTCGGTGTTGTTGTAAATGATATCATTGAAGTATTCTTTAGACTTGACAACAAGTTCATCAGACTCGAGTATGATTTTAGGATCATTTTTTGGAACACTATCCAAGTCAGATTGGTCATAATCAGTTACGTTATCACTAGAAACAATTAAAACATAACCGAAATAAAAATCATTATATTCATAAGACCCCGGAGGGACAAAAATTTGTGTTAAGTCAATGGTTCGAGGATTTTCTTCCCTGAATCTGCCACAACTAATCTAGTAAATGCGACCCTTATCCTACCCCCTGTGCTATCAAACTTTATAGTGACGCTTTTCTTCTTCTTTGTCTTTGACACTGACGGACCTCCTGACGAAACCTTCTTCTCGGGCTTGGTATGTTGCAAACTTTGAATAGAGGCTTGTCTTGATGCAGAATTAATCTTGTTCAGTATTTTCATGGATGATCTGCTCTAGACCTCATTCTATCCTTCTTCTTTGGTATGTGCAGAAGATTGCTATTTTGATGGATCCTGTATTTGATCGAGGACCCTCTTGAGCTCCTCCCAAGTTGTACTCCATCCATCTGACTCCATCTATCTGAAACCTTTTTTAGGTTCTCTTAAATATTCTTTCAGGATTGCTATGTTTTCTTTCTTAAGGTTCCTCTCGAGCCAATCTTTAAAGATGAAGCTTTTTTCTGTAGTGTACCCAAGCAACCGGAGATATGGGCAATAGTTTGGTTCATTCTTCCTATCCACCTCTTCAGGCTCCTTCGGGTCTGGTAGTCTGAAATTCGGCTTCTTCAGCAGACTTCTGAATATTATAGGTATAGCTTCACCTTTGAAAAAATGCACCATTTTACGTCATTCTGACAGGGACATTTTCTTATCCCCTATTCCAGGTGATCCTTCTTGGGCCGCTCACTGGTTAGATTGACTACTCTATTTCTGAGCATACTGTAATGAAGACTGCTGAGGCTCTTCTGCATACATCTTCATCGACTACTTTCCTTCGTCGATGGTCGCTACTACTCCTGATTTCTTTTCGAACACTCTGGTCACCTTAGCCTTTTCATGGGGCTCCATTTGCATGATTTCCTCTTGAAGACTGTTGGCTTTACATAATAGCTTCTTAAAGGATTTGATGGTGAGTCCCTTGAGCATGAAAGCTACTGGCCCACGAATGAGTAGAAGTAGAATTTCAATCACATGATGTTCCTATAGCTGAGGTTCACATTTCATGCTAAGGTTTCTTCACCTCAAAATATAGTCCACCAAAGTTTCCCTAGGCGTTTGTTTTTCCATCATGAGCTTTTCAATAGATACATGATTTTGTGCTCCGGTAAATCTTTTCACAAATAGCTGTTTCAATTCGGAAATTATTTTAACTGACCCGTTGGGCAAGTTAGTGTACCAGTTTAAAGCAATCCCTGACAAGCTATTGATGAACTGCTGGAAGAGTAGAGCTTCATTATTTCTTGTGTTGCCACAGCTAGCTCGGAAATGTGCTATGTGTTGTCTGGGATTCCCTGTCCCGTTAAAGATCTTGAAGTTTAGGGCCACAAAACCCTTGGGGAAAGGCACCACATTGAATTTTTCTGGGTAAGGTCTACCCTTTAGAACCAATGCCCCACCCTTAGATTGGGTTAAGGCATCGCACACTTGTTAAACCATTTGCTTGACACTTATCTCTGGCATAGCACCTGATGGAGAATCCTTTCTATGTTGCTAGTCTCTGTTTGCTGAAGCAACCTCTCTTCTTTCAACTGTGATGTATATGATTTTCGGTTGATTGATCTCCGGAGAAGCCAATTGTGATTGCAGCTGAATAGTGGCCATGGCGGTCATGCCTGCGGTCATTTCTTCTATTCTTTGCTCCAATAGACTAATTTGTTCATCCCTTAGGAGGATAGCTCTACGCAGCTCATCTACGGCGTTCTCTTCATTGTGAAGTTGAGCCTCGTGCAGATGTGGCAGCTCTGGTTTCAATTACATGGAAATACATGAAATTTTATTTCAAGTAATCATTGTAATCAAAATTTTCTTCCAACTAATCATTGTAATCAAAATTTTCATCATCTCTATCGACGAAAACTCCATGTTCTCGAGCTAACTCAAAAATCTCGATCCTGAGTTTCTCAACATTCTCTTCAATTACTGACTCTTTGATCGCTTGAAGATCTAGAGGATCTGGAAGACCCTGATGAACATCCTTAACTTGTTCCTCCATCTCGCTGGCTATTGTTACGATGATGTCAGATATTTCATACCCTGGTTTCATTCCCTGTCCTTGTCCCGTGGGCTCGCTACATTGTATCAGTGCAACAACTTTGGGTACCCATACCTTTTTCTATTTCGACGATAATGTCTTAAGACTAAGTTTCTTAATAGAAACATTGGTATGTTGACGGTAAGTATGCTCTCCGTGGTGTAGACCGGCTACAATGCCAGATAATCGTCTTGTCTTTGCCTATGGGATTATAGGAATATCTCTATAATGGGTGATGGGTAATATTTTCGAACCCAGTCTCGACTTAATTGATCAACGATCTGCGGTCCTCGTGGCAGTATAATCAGCAATAATCACTGTGGTATCAACTCTGTTCCCTAAATGGAACCAAACGGGGATGCGAGTAAGGCGCACTCCAGTTGTCTTGTGGGACTGTCTGGCAGACTTGACGCCCTTCAATTTTACTTCTTTTTGCAAGGGGATATTGCATGTCCCACTCGTTTAACTAACTCGCTAACTGAGCATCCTTCTTTGGTAGCTAGCCTTTTAAAAACTACACTAACTCGGAATTGACCCGGGTGATGATAGCAGGTTTCTTTCTCTGCACACCTTGTCCATGAAGTGATGGTAATGCGGTGGTGATTTTTCGGATACTCTCGTATCCGTCGGTATCCGTTAGAGGATGGAATCTACTCCCTCATAGGAGTAGATAAATTTTCAGTAATCCTTCTTCATCTTCATGAGGCTCCTCCTCAATGCATGTCTTTTGAGGAGCCTGGGCTTTGATGGCCCTCCAAACCCTTCTTTTACGGTTCCTTTTTTATGTTCGGGTCAGTGACACAGTCCTTGAACTTGATTCGATTTCAAACAAGGGTGGTGGGACAGTAAATCCCTCAGTCGGATCCTCAATAATCATTACTTTTTCCCCTTAGCAGCAGCTGGAATAACAGTTTTGGCAGGTGACATGACAACAATAGCTTTAGACTTCTTGCAGGCAGGGAAGTCTTGAAGGCAGTATAGGTTGAACTCTGGAGACGGTTCCTGTATTTTTGGTGCGGTGAGCTTCATTACCACAAATTTGGTTTTCCTGAGGATGACCTCGAGATCTTCAAATATGGCTTCAAATTTGATAGTTGGAGCAAGATTACGGGCTCGTGGCTTGTTGGCAGGTTGCAGAAAAAGTTTAGTGTTGGGAAGGCCATTGCAACACCTTTGCACCAGACTTGAAAATAGAAAGTTTCGGGGTTAGCTATATGGCCAAAAAGCTCGTAATTTTTTTAATGGGTTTTTTAATGGAAGCACTGAAAGTAGTGGTTGATCTATAGATCGGGCGAGTCTTAATTTATGGGTAGTTTAAAATTTTGTTTTAGAAAAATCAAGAGGTGTAAAATTTAATTAATATAAGAAAATTTTAAATTGCGCACAACACAACACGTTTTGGTTTAATTTGCATAATAGAAAATCAAATTTGGAAGGGAGATGTGAAGTATTTTAGGACCCAGTGTGGGACCCATTTAGTGGCAGACAATGCCTAGGTGGAACTAGTCCACCGAGACACCTACTGGGGGTCTGACCCCACATGAAAACTTAAAGAGTACTTAAGGGCCTTCTGAACCCCTCTGTTCAAAGATGAATGAACAGATATTCATGAAGTCAAGGAGTTAGCCGTACTTTTCAAAGACAGAAATGGGTAAAGTATGCCAATGGAAGAAGGGTAATTTGGTCCAAGAGGGACATGGACACATTACCGATGTGTAAAGATAAGATTTCTTTGATTTGTATGGAGAGAAAAGCATGTCCCTAACAAAGTCGCTAGAAGTTGTCGGCATTATTTTTGGTTGGAGAGTTGCCCGTAAGAAGCTGTCATTCACCGGAATTGAAATCTCGTCGCCAGCTTTGGAAGGACGTTTTAATTTACATATATATTGAATTTTAGAAAAATATGAAACCAAACTGATCCCTTATTTTTCATAGTTTTAAATGAAAGAGCACTGTACCTCAAATATTGTATCTATCCCGAAGTAATAGAACAAAACTTGAGGATGAGGCTCGATCAAATAAACTAAGGGATATATGACGTCCATTTGGTTTGCAAAATCATTTTATTTGCCGACAATTTCCCCTATTTAATATAAATCATTAAATAAGGTTTATATTAAGCTGGGTTCGAACATACTTCCTGTAAGGGCAAGCCCCTATAGTTAATTACATCTTAAATGACCAAAGTCACCTAAGACGAATCTCGATAAAAATCAAGAAATATTATCTTCAAGGAATTTCAAAGGGTTGGACTTTTCAATGAGATACGATACAGAGGTGTGAAAGGGCTGTGAAAGGGCTTTGTTCAAATTTGGAACATTTTGTTGTAGGGTCCAAAGGAGGAAGAACTAGGGGATGTCATGGATCTAGAGGAGAACCTCGGTGACTTCCCAAGCTATCATAATGTTTAGCTTCAATTTTGAGGAGAAATATTTAGGTGTTTCATCCAGCCAATTTTGTTTGTTAGGGCTTACATTCGTGTGAAATGATCACACAAATAGCCTGGAAGATGTGAGGATTTAGGTCATGATAGTCGATGACCTCGAAATCCTAAGATTAGTTAGGACATATATTGTATAGCAGAGCTGTACAAAGACCTAAAGATAAGGTGAGGATTTATATTGCATAAGCAAGCAACCTCAAAGTCCTATTGCTTGTTTCTTAAGTCTAAGGAAGGAAGATTGGTATAGTTAGGGGAGACTGGTTTTGCTGTTGAAGGTGGCCGTGCTTGGCCGTGCTGCCCACCATGGCCACCATGGTAGCTCCAAGCTCCTCACCGCGATGAGTTTGAGTTTTCTAGTGTGTCAAGTTGTGATATCAAATGAGGTGGTCCTATGGTTGTAGTTCTTTGAATTTTATGGGGGCATCTTAAAGTTGGTTAGAGCAACACCGATTAGGATCCTACGGTTCCCTCATTCCGGGACCACCATTTTTTATTGGATTCACTTAGTCCAAATTAACTTACTAAACTCGCAACTTAATGAGTTCCATAATTTCATTTAGACAGTGGGAAGCCTCGTTAGCAACCGTAGGCTACCTCCTCCGAGGGATTCCCAATCATCCGATAGAGACATGTTAATTTAATTTAGTTGAAGTTGTAGTTTAAGTTGTAGTTTTGTGTAATGTTTGGGATTAAATTTTGAGTTGTTTTATATTTTGAATGTTGTGGCAGTGAATTTTATCTTTTGTTGATTTTAGTTTTAATTTTGGTTTTGGTTTGGTGGCTATTTTGATAGTTTTAGTTTTCATGCAGGGTAACATCGTTGATTAGCATGGAAGTTTGTGTTTTGTTCATACGTGCAAGTATAAAAGTACAGTATGAAAGTATAAGAAAGACAATGCTTAAAAGTTGTAAAAGCGTACCTGGCAAGTCTTCGCGTTCCACCACCTCAAACTCAAAAGGCATGTTAAGGCAGTTTATATGAAATGGAAAGTAAAATTTTGACGACCTACCTAACCCTAGGTCATATCTTGGTGGGTCCTTATCAGTTTGATTAAGGATGATATTTGTCAAACAAAACATATTAAGCTTAGTAGCTCTCTGAGGTATCCAACAGGTTAAAAGGAAGAGCAGGTCCATGCTTCCCTCTTACACCTGGTGAAAAACCCGAGCTCATTTAAACTTATTATGTTGATTAATATTTGATCCTATGAACACCATAATGCTCAATTAACATTGATGTATCAATTATTCCTAAGAGTAAGGAAATTATTATTTCTAATTAAATTTTAAATATTATGTGGGTGAAGACATTTAAAGAGGCAAGTTAGTGTTATTGGAACACAGCCAAATTTAGACTTGGGCTTGTAGTTTTTGAAAGATGTTCTAATTTTAATTGAAAGATGTTCATGTTCTAATTTTAATTGTGTTTTTTTTTCTAATCCTCATTTAATTAGTCTTGATTTAACTTAGATTACTACTAAGTTAATAAAACCTAGGTGAGTGTCTTAATTAGTTTTAAAAAGGTTAAACTTTAGGTGATAATGATTCATTAATTGAATTTTTTTAAATCAAATAGGGGTATTAAATTGATTAATTATTGACTTCAAAAGTCATACCCCTAAGACCAAGGTTCATTTCTTTCCAAATTTTAATAATGTAGAAATTCATTAACTTATCTTTTTAATTAAGAAAGTGAGGTTGGTTTCTACCAATTAACCACTTGTGTTTCAAACATCCAAATAAATCGATTAAGATCAGAGGTTGCACATTTCCCTCCATCAATTAAGCCTAAATGTTAAGCCTAAATGTTAATTAAGCTAATTAAGCCTAAATTTCCAAAATTGCACATTTGCCCCTAAGACTCTAACACTTCATAATTCATCAAATTTAATCCAATTGACTTTGAAATTTCTATCTTACCTCATTCATGGGTCAATTAAGACATCAGAGGAGAAAATTTGATTTTTAAAAATTTAATTTAATTTATATAATTTTTTTCATGCAAAAATAGGATTTTTCAAAGAAAATTCCTAACTTGACCAAGGTAAATCCTAATCCCTTGGAATTTTTACTAGAGGTGGACCTAAACCAGAGAAGTCCTTGGACCAAATTTCATGAGTTTTTTAATTTTATTTGAATTTTAAAAATTATTTTTATTTCTGGAGTATTTATTAAATATAAAAAGTTTTAAATGGGGAAAAATAGGTTTTGTATTTTTGAAAAACCTTCCTTGATTCAAAGAACCAAAAGGAGTAAATTTTATAATTTTCTAAGTTTTATTTGATTTTTGGAATTATTTTAGTGAAAATCCATTTTTAGCGTTTAAAGATTATTTTTAAGTTTTAAAATTCAGTATCTTTATTTAGAAAATCAGGAAAAATATCATAATTGCTCCTAAGTGCTTAGGAACCAATTTAAAACATTTTTATGAATTTTATTATTTTTGTTACTTTTATGGATTTTTAATTATTTTAAAAATTCAAAATGGGCACAAAAATCAAGTTTTTATTATAAACACCATTTTATTTTTAGAAAATACCCTTGATCACAGAGAACTCAAAAGAAAGTTTTTGTAAATTTTTTAGTTATATTTTGATTTTTAAAAAATCATTTAAGTGACAAAATGATATTTATGTCAAAAAACCAACTTAAGTTATAAAATGAACTCAAAATGCTTTGAAATTTTTATGGTGAGTTTTGTTGATCCTAAACAATAGTGGAAATTAAAAATTAAATCATTTAGATGTTTATGCTATCAAAATTTAATTTTCTTTGTGTTTTAGGGTTGATGAAGATTAAATGTATTCTTAATGACTTATCTACTGAAATTATTTCCATGGGGTCGTCTAGTCATAGTGAACCTTCCAATTTTTTTTTGGAATTTTCTAAGATACATGCTAATTATCATGATTTATTTATGCAAAAAATAGACATAAACTTGAAAAATATGGACCTCTGTCTAGGGACCTTCTTCTGACTTTGGAAAAATCAGAGGATGTTTCTTATGATAGAGGTAACAACATGCTAAAATTTCAAGCCATGGTGATATTACTACATGCATGGAGAATCAAAACATTCAAATCATTTTTTGATTAATTAAAAATAAAATATGCATCAAATGAACTCCAAATCATTTCCACATTGTTCTCCTCTATTCACTATGCAAGAGGGTTTTTTTATTTTATTTTTATGATTTGTCTACACCAAGATATGAATTTTTAATGCTAGGGCAATTTATTTAAATAAGAAAATACCTATTTTTCTATTTAAACACGAGGCGCTGACTGTGTCCTCGGCAGCTCCGAAGGCACGTATGGCGTGCTCTGGTTGGAAGCCGCCATCCATGTAGCCATTGACTCAGCCCGCGGTTAATGTGAGGAGGATGTCCGGCTCGATCTCCTCCGTCCATTCAATACACGCGTGATCAGACGGCTCCCCATCATCATCCCCGATAGAGTGATCCTGTGACCGTCCACACTAAAACCCTAAGATCTCAGCCTAGACTCAACAAAATCACTTCGGGTTTGATCCTATCGACTCGTCTAAGTGAGGCGAACATATCCATATGGTAATCATACAATTAAATCAAGCCTAATTAAATGTTGAATCAAAATAGGATTGTGTGGAGGAGAGGTTCAATACCTTGGCTTAGGGATTAAGCCTCTTGCTATGGTGAAAGACCTAGACCTAAATCCGACCAAGGCCGATTTTAGTTGTTGATCAAAGTCAATACTAGGGGCTCTATTGAAGGGGGATTTTATTGAGCTTTGGCTTATTTCACTATTTATGAAGGTGTGAGTGAGTTTAATTTGTGTTTGGTGGAGTGTAGAGGTGTGGAGAGCTTTGTCTTGTCTCCGGCAAGGTTTTGAGCTAAGAAATTAGGCTCCGGGAAGGGGATTCAGGGCAATGTGGTGGTTGGGCTGCACCGAGAAGGTCTCAAAGAGGCCTTGGAATCAATTTAGGTAAGTCTCTTAGAGGAATTTTCATCTCTCTCCCCATGTCCTTGGAGGGGAGTGCACCGAGAAGGTCTCAAAGAGGCCTTGGAATCAAATTAGGTAAGTCTCTTAGAGGAATTTGATAAAAATCACCTCAGGCTTGCTGTCATAACTAATTAGGGGGTGAAATGTGTTGCCTACGTGGAGGGCAAAGAGGCTCTAAGTTTCAATTTGGATGAGGTGGCCTCTAGGTTTGTATTGGGTTTAATTCCATGTGGGTATCTCTCAATTTGGCCATTTTATGGCCACTAGGCCGGCCGGCCGGCCAGCGGAGGTGGCTAGGGAAGTCAGGTGAGCCAGGGGAATATGTCACAACAATTTAAGAATTTTAGGCTTTGTTTTGGTAAAAATATCCAAGGCTTAAGAAAATAAGGCATTAAATCCCTTGGTTTTAGGGACCTTTGGTACATGTCTTAGCTTAGGTGGTTGCATGGGGTTTAGGCTGGTCACTAGAGTCCAACTTATGGCTGTGGAGTCATTAAAGGATAGTTAGGTCACCTTTAGTGCATGGGTTCAATGTGGGTTCAAGTGATCAAAAGTTGAGTTTGGGCTAGACTATCCATGTCAATTGAAACAATTGATTGATCAACATTGTGTAGATGATTGTTATGAAAATTTTTGGCGAAAGGTTGAAGTGACTTTGAGTTCAATTAGTTAGTCAATTTGAGGGATTTTTGAAATTTGGTCAATTTAGGCATGTTGGGTTAGACATGGGTCTAGATTGAGCTAGACTTAGGATAAATTCAAATTGAATGATCCACATGATCAAGGGAGATGTTGAAAAGATTTTTCATGAAGACACAGAGTAGAAATTTTTTGGTTAAGGCCCTCAATTTAGTGAAGTTTAAGGACATGGCTAATTTCAGATAAAATTAGGGATTTTGGGACTTAAGTTGAAATTAAATGAAATTAGGGCTTCACCAAAGCTAATTGAAGGTCAAATTTGATGTGTAGGAATGTTATGAAGATTTTTTAACACAAATTTAGCAAAATTCAGTTTGGTGAAACCAAGTTATAGGGCCAAAATTGGGTTTTTGGTTTAGCTCAAAATTAGGTTCAAATCATGGACCAATTGGGCTTAGATTTGGCCTATACTTAGATTTGGCCAATTGGGCTTAGATTTGGCCTATATTGGTCACATCAAGAGTGGATTTGAGTTTAGAATTGAAATTGGGGAAAATTGAGACTAGTTGGATAGACATTTGGGTAGGTTTGGAAAAAATGGGCCTTTAAGAGCAATTTGGGGGTTTTGATCAAAGATGATCAAATTAGCCAAATTGGGTTGAGGAAAATAAAATTGAGAATATTTGGGAGGTTTTGGAAATTTTTTGGATTTTTTGGAATTTTTGGAATCTTGGGCTAAGGAGGGGGCATTTTGGAAATTTGGCCAATTTTGGTGATTTTGGGTAGTTTGGGTGTTTTCATGGTGTTTGAAATGATTTTTGAGCCAACTTGGGTATTTTGGGAATTTTTACCAAATTTGTGGTCCCAAAGGTATATAGGTAATTTAGGTTAGGGGAGTTTAAGGGCAAAGGGCTAGGTTGGGTATCTCGGTAGAGTTGGAGTGCCAACCTCCATTGATAAGCCAAATGGAAATCCCATTTTGGGTCCTCTATGTAGTGATCTTAGCCAAACCCTAGCCTAGGGCTAATGGGTTTAGGGGACCACCGACATGAGTCTCCCAAAAGTATCAAGGGACCAAAGTCAGGAAATTCTGGGTTTAGGGTAGTGAGTGAGTGTGAGTGAAGTGAGTGCCTTAGAACCTAGACCAATACCCAGGGTGAACCCTATGGTCCAGTAGTCCTAAGGGTGACTCATCTTGAGTTCCCCCATAATGACCCCACCTACCTACCAGGTGTTGGAGGTTAGACCCCACCTACCAGGTGTTGGAGGTTAGGACCAATATGTGTAATTTCAATTTGAGTAGAGAAGAGTTTGGAATTTCTAATGGTGTCTAGTTTTGTTCTAGTTTTGTAGGAATAGTCAATAAGAAAGTCCTATGGCTAGACCTTAGGCTACTAAAGAGAAAAAACTAAACCTCAACCCAAAGTGAGGTCAATAAAAAAACCCCCAATAGGTGGGGTGTGCTGGGCAAGCACACCGCAAGTATTGGTGTTGACCGACAAGATAAAAAAAACCAATACAAATTCCTAAGTCAACAAAACTGGAAGTATGTCTAGAGCTGTGTGTGTGATTTGTTTCTGTTGGGAAACTAGCATGTGATCGTCTGATTGAAATCAAGGAGTAGGGACTCTCTCTGGGATCAGAGAGTGAATTTTGAGTTATGAAATTTCAGATATTTATAAAGGATGGGAATCAGTATGCCTCGAGGTAGGAATTGAAATTTGGCTATCAATCCCGAAATAAGAATTAGATTCCATAATCCATTTAAGGTGGTCTTGAAATTGATTTCAAAAGATGAGAATAGGATTGTGTGGGAGGACGAAATCGAGATGGAAAGCATAGAGGCTCACATCCAACTCAAAAGGGTAACAACAGTGTAGAAGTTGACAACCATTAAGGATATGTCGCCAGAAAGACAGGACTTTACCAGTTTGAGTTACCACTGGGGAGTTATATTCAAACTGACATATGACAGGGAGAATATATATGACACGTTAGAAAGGAAAGAACTGGGACTCACATCCAACCCAAGCAATGATGAAGAAAATATCTGCTACATTAAGGAGGAAAGCACTGGGAATCACATCTAAATCAAGAGGTAGCGAGGAAAATATATGCTACATTGAGGAGGAAAGCTCTGGGACTCACATCAAACTCAAGCGGAAGCGAGGAAAATATAATGATCACGTTAGGAAGGACAGCACTAGGACTCACATCCAACCCAAGAGGTGGTGGGATAAATATATGCTACATTGAGGATGAAAGCTCTGGGACTCATATCCAACTTAAGAGGTAACAAGAAAATATATGAGTTACATTGAGGAGGAAAGCGTTGAGGCTCACAACCAACTGAAGTGCTAATAAGAAAATATATGTGCAACATTGAGGAGGAAAGCTTTGGGACTTACATTCAATCCAAGTGGTAGCGAAGAAAATATCTGCTACATTGAGGAGGAAAGCTTTAGGACTCAAATCCAACTCAAGTGGTAGCGAGGAAAATATCTCCTACATTGAGGAGGAAAGCTCTGAGACTCACATCCAACTCAAGAGATTACAAGAAAATATATGCGTCACGTTAGGAGGGAAAGCACTAAAACTCATATCTAACCTAAGAGGTGACTACAGAATATATGTGCTACATTAAGAAGGAAAGCACTGGGACTCACATCCAACTCAACGCAAGAGGTAACAAGAAAATATATGTGTCACGTTAGGAAGGAAAGTACTAGGACTCACATTCAAATCAAGAGGTGATGAGTTTATGTGCTACATTGAGAAGGAAAGCATTGGGACTCAAATACAACTCCAGAGGTAACAAGAAAATATATTAGTCACATTAGGAGGGAAAGCACTAGGACCCACATCCAACCCTAGCGATGATGTAGAAAATATATGTGCTACATTGAGAAGGAAAGCGCTGGGACTCACATCCAAATCAAGAGGTAACAAGAAAATATATGCGTCACATTGAGGAGGAAAGTTCTGGGGCTCACATCCAACCTAAGTGGTAATAAGAAAATATATGTGTTACATTGAGAAGGAAAGCTCTGGGACTCACATCCAATCTAAGTGGTAGCGAAGGAAATATCTGCTACACTGAGGAGGAATGCTCTGGGGCTCACTTTCAACTCAAGTGGTAGTGGGAAAATATATGTGTACTGATGCAGAAAATATGCAAATTTACACTTGTGAATTCGTAGGGAATATGTGAATAGAATATAAAAATATGTGAAGATTCAGAATTTAGGTACTAATTTGGAAATGAGAATTGAAATTTAGTTATAATTTCTGAAAAGAGAGTCGGAAGTCAGGGACCGACCTTGAGGATTAAGAATAGGATGTCATGTTCCATTAAAGGGTATACCAATCTCAAAGATGGGGAGTCAAAATTGGGGTATAGACTCCTATAGTCATAGAAAACAGTGTAGAGAGTTTGTGATGTTGAATTTGCAGAAACGTGTCATGTGAAAAGGTTGATTTTATAAAAGAAGATTTGTAGAGTTTTGTGGGGTTTTGTGCAGAATGTGAAATTCCACGGGGTGTTGAAGAGAGTTAATGCAGATAAAGATGGTTGTGCTGCGCACACAAAGAGTAAGATACTCTAAAACAGAGAGAATCCTCTCAACAGATTCATTTTATTTTCTTGTTGTTTTTATCACACTTAATTTTTCAAAATGTCTTTAAAATTTTAATTTTAGGTGGTTGATTTTCAAAAAAAATTTGTTTTTTTGTTTATTCATGTGTGATTATTTTTGTTAAAGATTTGTTGTTTCATTCTTCGTTCATTAAAATTTTGATCCAACACGTGGTTCGTGGCTTCCATCCATCGCACAAAAAGGCAACTGACAAAAAGGCACATTTCTGGGAGAAATTTCCATTAAAATTTCCATTAATAATTTCCATTAATCTACTCCAATCAAAATATCACAGATCAAACATAGGCTGACGCCTCAAAAAGGAACAACATGTAGTCCATATCAAAGTATGTTAAAAACATCTCATGCCATATATACATTGTAGGCTGAGTATGTGTGGTACGTATCATGTTGCTATAAAAAAATGAACCCTCTGACCCTCTGTATCAGGTATGACAAGCTCTTGATCGAGCAGACCTTCTAAGCTATGTTTCAAGACAAGAGTACTCTTTGCATGTACTTAAAGGTACAACCCTCTCATAGCTCGTAAGCAATAGTTCTTCTAGCTCTGTGTCTAGCTGGAATCCGTATGCTGCTTTGCTGTCATCCATTACATAGTAGGTTATGGAGACCCTACGGTGTTGCACCCCTGTAATGCAGTGTTTGGTAACATCTGCCCCGTTTCCTTTCAGAACTAAAACTTAACCAACCGGAAACAAAATCTCTACGGCTCTTCTGAACTGGTAGGGCCAACAATATCAATCTCTTTCCCAAACAATATATTTTTTTTCTTATGAATGAGACCATGCAGAAGGGCCTCACAAAATTGTGGTGGTCTATATGGGATATGGGGAGGGATGCAAAGAGAGACAATCACCCTTGTCATAGATGTTGATGATGCAACTATTTGGGATGCAGGTAGCTGGCATTATGTTCCATTCAACCATCCTCTTGATTATCCACTTTATTATAGGAGGTAGTGGATCTACCTGGTCATGTCTGAGGATCCCTGGCGGATTTCCCTATCTGTCATTTGTAAAATTGTAACAGCAGCCGCACTGAAAGGTGATTCTTCCTTTTCCTTTCATCCATTTCCTTGGCTCAGAGTATGTTCCTTCCATGAGAAGGCCTGCTCGGCCTCTATCTCTCAAATCAAAGATGCAGTCAAGAATGCTTCTTTAGTCACTCTCAGAGAAGACCCTGGTATACAGCTCCAGACCTTCCAATATGTTGATGAATCTTCCTTGGACTTCCTCATAGAATTCAAATTCTCTTTTATACATCTTGCTTATTTTGAAGTACTCCATCATACTAGGAGCTGATAGTGTTGGGGAGGAAAGTGTTGGGACTCACATCCAAACGAAGGGGTTGTGGAAATACCAAATTGAGAAGGAAATCCCGATGAATCACATACAGCTCAAGAGCAAATAAAAAAATTATATCACTACGTTGAGGAGGGAAGCATGATGGCTCACATCCAACCCAAGAGGTAGTAGAAAAATATAGAATCTTGGTACAGACCCCGAGAACAGCATGAAGACAATGTAGAGAGTTTGTGTTGTTAAGCTCATAGATATTAGATATGTGAAGATTGACATTGGTGAAGAAAATTTGTAAGATTTTGTGTAGAGTGTGAAACTCCATGATGATGTGAGGAAATTGGTGAAGACTAAGATAGTCATGCTGCGCAAGCAAAGAGTATGACACCTCGAAGAAGAGAGAAACAAATTCAACAAATTTATCATTTTCTTTTCTTGTTGTCTTTATCACATTTGATTATGGATGTGAGTACTTCTATCTGAAAATTGGCTGGAACTAAAACTTGCGTTGACTTATCTAGTACTTGAGATTCCGCATCTAGAGGGATGTATGACCCTGGGCCCCATGGTATATACTAATGTGTCCCCAATGGGATGTATGGCCCATCCATCAGAAAGTCTGGAGTCTGAGATCCATCGGTGGTGGAGGTATACTCTTCCAATGTACTGAAGTTTCATAAATGTAGAACACTGCAATCCGGGCACTCCATGGATCCCTTATGGCATATGTCCCTGCACATACCTCGGCGTTGCACGTCGGGCAACACGGTCAACACGTGCATAAGGCCGCTGTAGCTTATGATGTCTCTGGCTCTGTGACAAACCCTGGTTCTTCGTCTGTGGCAGGTAAGCTGGAAGAATTCTCTTTCATGTCTGGATAATAAATATGCCCCTCAGGAATAGGGGTGAGTAAGTTGTTTGTTTCTCTCTGATATCTACATTCTTCTCGTAGAAAAGCCCTCTGTTTTCTGCGGCTGGCATTTCTGTGTTGCATCCTACAAAGGGATGCATCTGACAGTCGTTCATTATTAGTGGCTACTAGGCCTTCAGCTGGTGTAGCTATCATGGATGGCATGCGGCTGGGCCCCTCCATCAGATCATGCTCTATTATCACGTTCTTGCCTTTATGTGATGCATTATCTTTGGCGGTCACCCTCAGCAGTGAAGGCAATCCCTCTTTTTCTTTGCAGCTTACTACTTTCATCAGAGAACCTTCGTAGTCCATGTCAACTTGGTTAAATTCCATGTTGAAGTCTATGGTACCGACCTGCGACGCCATTTCCTCATTCAGTGTAAGGCTCCAGCCATCCTTGAAAGCAAAGATCAGCCTCTGACCCGCATTTTTCTGCAAACAACAGGAAAAATGATAGTGGGCCGAAACTTGGCATGAACAAGAAAAAAACAAAGTACTTATTGAAGTAAATTTTAGATTATTTTAGTAAAATGAATTGTTTATTTATGTATGAATTTTATTTAATTTTTGTGAAACATTATACCTAAAAGTTGAAAGGAGAAAATTTGAGGTTTAAGATTTTTTTCTCAAAATTTTCATTATATTGAGGTTAATTACAAAATTTAGATCCGGTCATAGACATTTGGCTACATAAATAACCCCAAAATAATCAAAGTTTCAAAGTTTCAAAGTAAGTGAAGGCAAGCGACATCAGGTTGCATAATAGGTTTACTGATATCGTCCATTTATTGGTAACATGGGTCTATCGTCCCGGAAGTCCACTAACTGGTAAGCTCCTCCTATGTAGACCTTTTCAATGATAAATGGTCCATCCCAAGTTGGCTCGAACTTTCCACCTATTTTTGCGGCATGCAAGAATAGGCCTTTTGAGCACATGTACGAGGTCACCAACTTTGAATGTCCTTGGGCAGACCAATTTGTAATGGGCTTGTACCATCTTCGCTTGGTAAAGCTCCAAATATTGTTGTGCTTCTAGTTTTTTTTCCCTCAAGACTTTCCAGTTCTTCAAATTTGAGTTTCACACTTTCTCTTATTGTAAGTTGGTTGGTAACAACAACTGTAAGAGACGGTGTCTGGACTTCTAGTGGTAACACGACCTCAGACCCGTACACAAGCTTATAGGTTATACACTGAGTGGGAGTCCTGAAAGTCGTCTGGTAGGCCCACAAGGCTTCTAATAGTTTGTTGTGCAAATCCCTTTTTAGTTTCATCTAGTGTTTTCCTTAAAATCTGTACCAATGTTTTGTTGAAGGCTTCACCATTTGCTTTGGGATAGTGAATTGTAGAGTATCTCCAATCTATCTCATGTCTTTTGACAAAGTTACTGATCTTTGTGCTTCTGAAAGCTGTCACATTGTCAGAATATATTCTACACGGTACTCCAAAATGGTAGTGAATTTGGCTTTTGAAAAAAAGAAGGATGTACTGTGTGGTAACCTCACGCAACAATACTACCTCTACCCATTTGGATAAGTAATCTATAGAGACAAGTATAAACTTGTGTCCTTTGGAAGATGGAGGGTCTATCAGACCTATTATGTCCGTGCACCAACACTCAAATGGTCATCATGAGGTCAAATGGTCATGAGGTAACAGTTGGGTGTAGCACATTCGTAGGCTGGTGTAAGACCACCCCATGCACTTGGCATTGATGACATTTTCTGGTTAAATCCATGCAGTCATTGATGACATTTTCTGGTTAAATCCGACATCATTGGTGGCTAATAATATCAGAGTCTTTTGATCTTCATTTTCATTTTTGGCCCTGACTGGTGAGCGCCACACAATCCGACATATAATTCTTTGACAATGTTCTGTGCTTCGGCTCTGCTCAAATACCGTAGCCACATCTGATCGACTGATCTTCTGTAGCGAACATTTCTCACCAGGGCATAAGACACAACCCTTCTTGTGATGTGGTGTGCCTCAGACTTGTCTTCTGGCAGCTTTCCAATACAAAAATACTCTATTAACGGCTTGCGCCAATCCTCATTAATGTTTGCAACCGATTGTATTTATTGTTTCCTCTTTTTCGAGCTGGTGTAGAGTTTCGAGATCAATCTGAGATAAGACTTGTTTTCCTTGCACTGTGACTTCAATGGAATCCTCTGGGGGGCATGCCATTTCCTTAGCAATTTTTGTTAGAGCGTCGGCATGGACATTATCACCCCTAAGAATCTTATTAAAAGTCACATCGGGAATCTGTTCCAGGAGCTTCATCATATACTGATGATATTCTACTAACCTTGGTTTCAGAATTCTGTATTGTCTGACGACTTGCTGGATGACGAGTTGGGAGTCACCATATATGGCAATGTTTGTTATATCCATTGAGATTACCATTCCAAATCTAATGATTAAAGCTTTATATTCTACTTCATTGTTGGTGCACGGCTCTAACAGGTGGTATGAGAAACTCGAAATACCCTTATCTGGTGTGATAAAGATCAAACCGATCCTTGCTTTGCCAGGTATAAATGTGTCTGACTCTTTGTCTTTTTTGGCTGATGAAGTGCCATTGAAGTACATTTCCCAAAGTTACACACTAGAAAATTCCATTTATAGTATTTTCTCTCCTTATAACTCGTGATAACTCGTCATTGAGAGAGGACCCAACTTGCAGTGGGTGTGCAATGAGAAAGTCTGCTAGTATTTGTCCCTTGATAGCACGGAGGGGAACAAAAGTTATATCAATTTGTAATAAGATCATTGACCATCGTGCTATACGTCTAGAAACTGTTGGTTGGGTCAGGTCATCAAATGGGTCATCAAATATTACAACAGATTAATTTTTGAGATTAGGGTAATCTTATGAGAAAGCATGTAATGTCTAAGTTTTTGAGCGGCAAAAATTAACGTCAGGCAATGCTTCTCAATTGGTGGATATCTTATCTTCATCAGTATTAGGCGACGACACAAGTAGTAGAGTGCATTTTTTTTACCCTCATCATTGACTTGGGCTAGGAGGGCTCCAAGAGAGTCTAAGGCCGCGGTATAAAGTATCAACCATTTCCTTTGAATAGGGGCTGCCAAAATAGAAGGTTTCATTAGATATTGATTAACATCCTCAAAGTACCGTTGGCATTTCTCTTCCCAAACAAATTTGGCATCCTTTTTAATTAATGTCGAGAAAAGATGACACCTACCAGAGAGATTAGAAATAAAGTGTTTCAGATATGCCAACTTCCCTTGGAAGGAACGTAGTTGTTTCAAAGTTTTTGGAGGAGACATTTCCAAGATAACTTTAATTTTATCTTCATTACCACAAATGCGGTTTTCCCGAGGATGACATCGGGATCTTCAAATCCGACTCCAAATTTGATGGTAGGAGCGAGATTACGGGCTTTGTGGCTTGTTAGTAGGTTGCAAGAAAAGGTCAGCGTTGGGTAGGCCATTTCAGTAGGCTTGAAAACAGAAAGTTTGGGGTTAGCTATAGTCGAAAACCTCGTAATTTTTTTAGTACAAGCAATGAAAGTAGAGGTTGATCTATAAACCAGGCGGGTCTTAATTTATGGGTATTTTAAAATTTTGTTTATGAAAAATCAAGAGGTGTAAAACTTAATTAATATAACAAAATATTAAAGCGCGCACAGCACAACATAATTTGGTTTAATTCGTAGAATAGCAAATCAAATTCGGAAGGGAGATGTGAAGTATTTTAGGACCCATTGTG
>NW_018250402.1:0-590 GCF_001263595.1 Phalaenopsis equestris | reverse complement strand
TTGAAGGAGTCCTTAATGCCTTCTTGACCCGCTCTGTTCAAAGATGGTTGAACAGATAGTCCAGAAATTAAGGAGTTAGTGATACTTTTTGAAGACAGAAATGGGTAAAGCATGCCAACAAAAGAAGGGTAATTTGGTCAAAGAGGGACATGGACACATTATCGATGTGTGAAGACAATATTTCTTGATTTGTTTGGAGGCAAAAGCTTATCCCCAGCGAAGTCGCCATAAGCTTTCGACACTATTTTTGGTTGGAGAGTTTCCCGTAAAAAGCTGTCGGTCACCGGAATCGAAATCCCGTCGCTTGATTCAAAAGAACATTTTAATTTACAT
Organism: Phalaenopsis equestris; assembly: GCF_001263595.1. Lineage (NCBI taxonomy): Eukaryota > Viridiplantae > Streptophyta > Magnoliopsida > Asparagales > Orchidaceae > Phalaenopsis > Phalaenopsis equestris. Next base: position 257 of record NW_018250402.1, on the reverse strand, counting down.
ATATATTTAGTTTTAGAAAAATATGAAATCAAACTGACCCCATATTTTTCATAATTTTAAATGAATCCCTCAAATCCTATATTTATCTCGAAGGATAAGCACAATACTTGAGGATGACGCTTGATCAAATAAACTAAGGGATATACGATGTCCGTTTGGTTTGCGAAATGATTTTATTTGCCGATAATTTTCCCTATTTAATATAATGCATTAAACATGGTATATATTAAGCTGGGTTTGGACATGCTTCTTATAAG
>NW_018250401.1:15653-28950 GCF_001263595.1 Phalaenopsis equestris | reverse complement strand
CTAGGCTCTATTTAGGGCAAAAATTTGATCAAACCCTCCCCCCCTTCGTACCTTTTCAACTTCTTCCACTCATTTTTAATTTTCCTTTTCACACATCTACATTCCACACCATTTCACAATGTTAGTTAGTTATTATTTTTATAGATTTGAGTTTTTGTGGTGAATTTAAGTGTAAATTCTTCTCTAAGAAGTGTTGGAGAGGAAGAGAAGTGAGAGATTTCTTCTTCCTACATTTCCTAAAAGAGGCTACAAAGGTTTTGCTTTGAGAAAGAGTTTCAGATAAGTGTTGTTTGTTTATTATTGTTATATGAAATTTCTTTAATATATGAAATTTGTGTTTTATTTTATATTTCTCATGAAGTATAATTAGATTCCTTTATCTTTCTCCCTACTCTTAGATATGGTGAAATGAAGAGAAATGAAGAGATTGAGATAATGTGGATGTGCTAATGTTAAAATTTAAAATAAATTGTGATGGTTTTTCAACTCCGCTCTTAATTTACTTTTTGATCTGGCCAATTGAATTATTAAAGTATGTTGTGAAACGTATGATCCGGGAAATGGAGTATGAGTTCCACAATAGAGTAAGAATCACATTTAAGTCCATGAAGGAGTATTTCGTTCATGGGATTAAGTGCAAATAAATAGGGAAATATACTTAGTTGGGTATAAAATTGGATATTTCTAGGGTGATAGAATAAAAATCCTTAATTCGATCTTAGTTTTTAAAAACTAAAGCGAGAGTTACCCTTCAGGAGACAGGAAGTGGGAGCTCTGGAGTGGGAGCTAGTATCCTCCTAGCCTACCAATGACCTAGCCTAGCCATGGATTTATGAACTAAACCTAAGATTAGCCAATGATTTTTTATAACACTGAATCAGGGTAGAGAATTGAAGATTCTCCTATTTGGCACAATACATATCTTAACCATTTATCTCATCTCATTTCACCAAAAACTCATTGTAGTGGGAAATATGTTTTTTTACATTAGAAAATTTCATCACATAAACATAGTTTAGTAGTTATTAATTTTAAAACCTACTTTTAAATTCTGCTAGTAGTAAATAATTTAGCTTTGATAATATCTTAAACTTTCAAAATTAGTGATAGTAATTTCGTTTGATTTCTATAAATTTCCTAGTTAATTTATCATTTCAAAATTAAACCTTCCCTGTGGAATCGATAATCGGTATTTGGAACTTAAAAAAAAAGTCTTATATCTTGATAACAATACGTATACTTGCATAGAATCCCAGCTTTAAGTGCTTAACACTTGATAACAATACGTATACTTTCATAGAATCCCAGCTTTAAGTGCTTAACATAAAATACAACATCAAGTTTTTGGCACCGTTTCAAAGCGGAGTCAACTTTATAAATTTTACACAACTATATTTTCTCGGGATCACATGCTCAGCAACAAACACAATAGTATGGCCAGTCTAGCAAGTAGTTGCGCCAAGGAGGATCATACCGAACAAAGAGTAAGAGGGGTCTGACTTTGGAATGAAAGAAAGTAGTATATTCCTTTAAATATGAAGTTGTGCCCAAAATATTCAGAAGTTTAATGAAGAAGCCTGAGTTCAGATTGTCAGACCAAAGGAAACCTAAGGAAAATGACAAGAAAGATCAGACAAATTATTGCACATACTACAAATTGCTACTATATAGAAATCTTTCGTCTTCAAGGATTGACTCGAGAAAAATATTAAGGAAGGGAATATAACAATCCCGAAAGAATATTTAAAAGACCTGAAAGAGGTTTTGTAAATATGATTTCAGCCCAGCCAAACACTCTGATAGATCTATATTCAAAGAAAGATGGATGAAGTACAGTTTGAAGCAAGTCATCCAAGAAGATATTGGATCATATGCAAATAGCATCAGCACTGGCTGCCATCCAGAGTTAGCAACCCAGTAGGTTTGAGTAAGAGATTTCATCAAGAAAGCCAAGACAATCAAACAGGAAGAAGAAGAATGTCATTGTGAAGACTGATAGCACGAGGGATAGGATAGGGGCTGCTTCTATTAGATTGGTTGTCTCGGATTCGAGGAAGAAAACCCTCAAACCCTTGACCATTTATGATTATCTTTTTTCCCCTCCGGGGTCTTATGAATAAAATGATTATAATCTCAGCTATGATTTAACTCTTTCTAGTGATAATGTAATCTTGATTCTCAAATCGATCCTCAAATCATACTTGAGTTTGATTAACCAGATAACCAAAATAAAGAAGATGTCGACGACACCGGTTACGATAGCATCAGAAGTGAGGAGCCAGTCCTCGAGGATCATGCACACCACTTGCCATCAATTTGGATCTCTCTGATGATGAAGAAGCAATAGAAAATTTGCCTACAACATTACAAGAAGGAGAAGAAATTACATAAATAAACATATAGAATGGAAAGGTATTACTCTCAAGAGCAGCTCCGGTGGATAAAGGAAAACAGATAGTCACTCAAGAGGAGCTACCTCCACCTCCACCTTTAGAAGAAACACATAATCAAGTAAAGATTGGAGTATTATATAAAGTATATTATAATGTGCTTGCTCATCTTAAGAGGTTGTCGGCCAAACTAAGCATTTATGACGCTCCATTCCTGTCAAAGGAGATGAGAAAGTTTCTAGTTATAGCCTTGCTTGACCCAGAGGTTTACTTAGCTCAGTTGGCCAGCACATCCTTGGATGAAGTTTTCCCATTAAAGGAAAAGTCTGGGATATTTTTCACAGATGAAGACTTGTTGCTTGGAAACGCCGACCACAACCGGCTACTCTATATCTCTGTTAACATCGACAGATTTGTGTTGTCTAGAGTTTTGATAGATCTTGGAGCACCACTCAACTTGATGAGTCTACAGACATTGGCCTATTTGGACATTGAGGCCCAAAAGCTTACAGCTAATAGACAGCTAATAGAATGATGTTAAGAGGGTTCAACCAAAAGGGAGAAAGAGCCCTTGGATCAATTACATTGCCTATGAAATTTAGAGAACTAGTAATAATTGCTAAACTCCATATCATCAATGTCGAGACCTCTTTCAATGCTCTACTTGGTTGATAATGGATTTACAAACACAACATGGTTTCATTATCCCTACACCAATGCATTAAGTATTAAAAGGAAGGACAAGAACACTGAATCAAAAAAGATTTACAACCATTTTAAGTTCATGAAGTTGGCATTCATGAAGATACCGCCTACTACGCTCCTCCAAAGAAAACTATCTTCTCTTGTGAAGTTGTGACTAATAAAAGTGAAGATTCAAAAGGATCACAAGGGCAAAGCCATTCAGCTCCACTTCAGTTATCTTCAACCACTTTTTTGTAATGAGTTGGTGGGGATTCTTTTAGTTCGCGCACTTAAGGTCAATGCTGGGGACGTGGACGAGGAAGAACCAATACAATTGTTGAACAGACTAGGTCGACCATCAACTTCGGCGTGGAGGAAAGTCCTGAAGATGAAAGTTCTGAGGAGGAAATGATGATGATAAAATAGAAGAAACCACAGTACGCGATATCCTTGGAAGATGTGAAGAAAAGCAAAAATGAGACAATGTATGATCAGATAAACCACTATATGAATTTCATGACCCCTGCTCTGATTCACCCTCAAAAGTTTGAGATTTTATAGGTTAAAGAAGTTTGCAGCGCTGATTTAAAGCGGATTAAGTTCTAACGTGCTTCTACTTCTATTAATCTTGAGAGTCATATAAATTTTGAAGTGGACTGTTCTAATGAATTAGTGGAATTACCTTTTGATTACTTTTCTCCTTATGTACAAAAGTTAATTCAATAGGGATATTTGCCAAAACAAATACCAGAAGATAAGCTACAACTTTTTGAAAGATAATTCACCTATTTTTGCACGTCACAAGATAAGTGGAAAATTTGAACCAACTTGGGAGGGACCATTTCTCATAGAGAAAGTCTACTCAAGAGGAGCTTACTAGTTGGTGGATTTTCTTGGCGAAAGACTTATGCTACTGATTAATGACTGATATTTAAAGATATATTACACAACATGACATTGCTTGAAATCAAATTTTGGAGAATTGATTGTTCTGGGGTTGTTTGTTTTGTCAGTTTCTTTGACTGGGTCCAAAAATTTTTGTAATAATAATCAACCTCAATAAAATGCAAACTTTTGAAGTTAAATACTTCAATTTTCTTCTTTCTTCTTTTAATTTTTATATTAAACTAAATCAAATTAAATTGAGTAAAAAAATCTTCGCACCTATATTAACTAAAATTTTGACAAATAAATTTTTCGTTTTGTTCTTGTTCATACTGAATTTCAGCTCATTGATGTTTTTCTAATTTTTACAAAAAGATGTTGGAACTTTAGCCAATCTTCAATTTTAAAGACGGCTTAAATTTTGCACTAAACAAGGATAGGGCAGCTCAGGGTGGCATCGTTTGACTTAGACTTTAGTCAAGTCAATGGGGACTACGAGGGTTCCCTAATGGACATATTCATTCGCCAAGAGAAGGAAGAACTACCGTCACTGTTGAGGATTGGTACTAAAGAGGATTCCTCACTAAAGATGAAGAAAATGATAACACAACAAAATTTGATGGAAGGGACTAATCACTTGCCATCCATGAGGACAGTGCCAATAGAAGATCAAGTCAGTGCTGATGATGAAAGAGAGTGTCGGATGCACCGTAAAGAATAACTCAGCGCCAAAATGCTAATCCTTGAAAATATAGAGCCTTCTTACGTAAAGAACTGAGACACCCAAAAGAGGCAGAAACCTTACTCACCCCAATTCCTAAGAGAAAAAATCATGATCCTTACATGAGAGAGACTTCTTTTAGTCTGTCAGCTATGTAGGACGAGTCAGAGTTTGCTGCAGAGCAAATACCACCAGCAGTACTAGATGAACTTTACAGAGTTTGCCCGATGTGCAACATTGAAGTTCTAACACAAGCATCAATGGGAGGAGCATTCGTGGAATGTCTGACATGCAATGTTCTCCATTTAGATCACTACAGTTCTCATGAGGAGTTTGTAGCTGTTGACACAAGACGCTAGGAGGCGGCATACCCAGACACTGAGTCATATATTCCACTACTTACAGAGCCAAGTCAGACTTGGTATTCTACAGATGTTGAAATGAGGGAACAACACCAATTGTCATAGATGGTCACCATGGAAGAATTGGACAAGATGAGAAAAGTAAAGAAGAGGTAATTTGAATTCTATACAGAAATTAAGCGAAAATTTGTCATTACATTGAACAGTCTGGAACTGTACACAAAAGTTTTTTCTAAAAATGACAAAAGAAGGATTCTTGACTGTGTATTTGACCTGATAGATAGAGTTCGAGCTGGTCTGCTAATGGAGAGAATATATTCAGAACCACAGAAGTGAATGCGTGGAGAAGGCAAGATAACCATCCAATGTGGTTGTTGCTACAATTTCACCAAAGATAGGTAAGGGAACCCCCCAGGTATCTTAAAATACGACGAGGTGGATCCATTGCCTACCACAATAAAGTGGATGATAAAAGAATGGCCAGATAAAGCGTGCTACCAGCGGACTGCATTCTGAACAATTATATCATTAACATTTATGAAGAGAGGATTGTATTCCCCCACATATAGATTACCACGATTTTGTCAGGCCTTTCTGCACGTTCTCGTTCATGAGTAAAAGCAATAATCTATTTGAAAGAGAAATTGAAGTTGTCGAACTCGGTGAGTTCAAAGGATCAGTTGTAATTCTGTTGTCGGTCGATTCGGTAATAATTTTGAAGTTAAATGGAGTCGATATAACAAATCACTGCATTCATGAAGTGCCACGACGCAGAGTTTCCATTACATTGAGTAGGATGGACGATAATAAGATGCCACGTGGGTTCCGTCCGGATTCAGAATTGGAGGAGTTATAGTTGTATGAGCTATAAGATGGTTGTACCTCTAAGTACACGCAAAAAGAAAATCTTATCCCAAAGCATGACTTAGTAGGTCAGCTTGATCATCCGCTCGCCTCGCAAGAGAGACACATAGACAGTCAAATGGATAGTCCGCTGTCACTCTTTGTACTGCAATAGAACAGCAAATACGATATGTAATGTTTTAGATGCACTCTGCATCAGATATTTATTCAGCATATGATATTTTCGAATTATATCCAATGTGTCGTCTTTTGATAGTTTCAGTATACTTTCAGCTTGTAATACATATTTAAAGCAATGCAATGAAGTTACCTTTAGAATTTAGTCTATTTGTTGAATTGCCCTTTTTTGCGATGGATAAAGAGCCCAAGAACCATATGTTGGTTCTAAACCACGATAAATAAAGAATAAAACAATAAAAACTTGATAATAATGAAATTTAAATAAAATATTTTCTTTGAAAAATCAACCAATGAAAATTAATTTTTTTCGAAAAAATGTACATTAATAATTAATAAATGATAAAGACAACAAGAAAAGAAGATGAAAAATTGCTTGAGTTTGTTTCTCTTTAGTTTGAGGTTTCTTACTCTTTGCTTGCATTCCACGAATATCCTTGTCTATACCAACTTCTTCACATTCTCAAGAAGTCTTCTACTCCTCACAGATCTCTTCAATCTTTCTGCACCACTGTCAATCCTTGCATCCCACATATTCGAGGGTTCAACACCACAAACCCCTTTAAGCTATGTTCACTTAGTTCTCGGGAGCAGTGTCAACACTCTAATTCCCAATATTTTCTTCGAGATAGGTTTTAAGACCACCTTAAATGGAGTATGGAATCCTATTCTCGTATTTCTCTACATTTTCCACTATCTAAAATCTTGGCATAAATTGAGTCTCAGCAAGATTCCCATCTTTGCATTCGGAGTAGGCCTTTGACAGCCTATTCCCATCCTTGCATTTGGGGTAGCCTTTTGACGCCCTATTCCCATACTTGCATTCGGAGTAGGCCATTAACGCTCTATTCCCATCTCTGCATTCGGGGTAGGCTTTTGATGACCTATTCACATCCTTGCATTCAGGGTAGGCCTTTGACACCCTATTCTTATTTTTGCAATCGGGGTAGGCCTTTGATGCCCTATTCCCAGGTAGGCCATTGATGTCCTATTCCCAGCTCTACATTTGGAGTAGGCCTTTGATGCCATATTCCCATCTCTACATTCAGGGTAGGCCTCTGACGCCCTACTCCCATCCTTGCATTCGGGGTAGGCCTTTGACGCCCCACTTCCGTGCTTGCTTTTGGGGTAGGCTTTTGACACCCTATTCCCAACCTTGCATTTGGGGTAGGCCTTTGACGCCCTATTCCCCATCTTTGCATTCGAGGTAGGCCTTTGATGCCCTATTCCAATCTCCCCATTTGGGGTAGGCCTTTGATGCCCTATTCTCATTTTTTGCAATCAGGGTAGGCCTTTGACGCTCTATTCCCATCTCTGCATTCGAGATAGCCTTTGAAGCCCTATTCCTATCTCTATGCTTGTGTTTTCCACTCAATCTGGTTTCCTCGTGCATAATTTTATCTCCTTAAAATTTAAAATGAAATCCAAACTAAAATTTTGAGATATTCAATTTGAATCAAGTTTTCACTTGGGCTGTCGGTTTGCCCGACAAATGTCCCCAAAATATCCTTTTATTTCCCCAACAAAAGTATGTGTTACTCCCCACCAGAAACCCTCTACTCCTTCCTTTTCTGCCCTAAGTTTGTTGGCCCAGGGAGTCGTGTTAATTTTGTTGATCTTTTTTATCAACGCCAATATGTATTGTGTTCTTGCCCGACACACCACACCTATTGCGGGTCCCATTGTTGACCTTACTTTTTGCTAAGGTCTAGTTTTTCCTCCTTAGTAGTCTAGGTTCTCACCATATGACTTTCCTGTTAACTATTCCTAGAGAACTAGAAAAGGAACCCTCGCCATTAGAAATTCTAAACTCTGCTTTTCTCAACATGAAGTTCCACATACTGGTCCTAACCTCTAGCACTTAGTATGTGAGGCCACTATAAGGGAGCTCAAGTAGAGTTCTCATAGGATTGCTTGTCTTTGGGTTGACTCTAGGTGTTGGTATTGAGCTAGTGCATACACAGTCACTCACTTGCAGATTATACCCCCACTAACAACCCTAAACCCAAACTTGTTAACTTTGATCCCTTGATCTTTCGAGAGACTCATGTAGGTGGTCCCCTAGACCCACTAAAACTATGCTATGGTTTAGATAAGACCAATAAGTTGAGGACCCAAATGGAGATTCCATTCGTCCATAGCTTAAAAAGGGTGGTTGGCACCTCAATTTCAACAAAATACCCTTTCACAAAAATACCCAACTTAGTCTTTTGCCCCGCAATTCTACCCAATTTACCAGAACACCCCCAAACACTAAATTTGACCAAAATTTCCAATTTCACCCAAAATACCCAAGTTTGTTCAAAAATCATCTCAAACCATTTGAAACATCAGAAAATTGCCAAAATTACCAAAATACCCCCAAATTTGCCAAAATTACAAAAATACCCTTGGTGGCCCAAACATTCCCAAGACCTTCAAAATCATTTCAAATGTTCCCAAAACTAATTTGGACCATTCAATTGAAACCAATCTGACCAATTTGACCCACATTGACAAAAGCCCCAAATTGCCCTTAAAGGCTTAATTACCCTAATTCGCCCCAATTGTTCACCAATTTGGTTCCAATTTTTTTCCCAATTTCAATTATAAACTTAAATTCATCATATCCAAACTTAATTCAGATAAAATCTCAACCAAATTGACCCATACTTTGAGCCCAATTTCAACCTAAATCCAAAACCCCCAATTTTGCCCCAATTCTGCCATGTCTCCAAATGTCGCCAAATTGAATGCCCAAATCAAAAAATTAACACCCTATTGAGAACTCTTTATAACATAACCCTAGACCATTTTGAACCCTCAATTCGGACTTAGCCCAAATCTAGCCTAACCTAAACCCAAGTCTAACCCAACATCCCAAAAATTGATCAAATGTCCAAAATCCTTCAAAGTGAGCTTGAAATAAATTCAAAATCACTCCAAATTTTTTCTAAACCTCTTATGACAATCATCCACACAATATTGATCAATCAATTGAGCCCAGTTGCATGGCTAGCCTAAACTTGCCCATCTTGAACCAATTTGGGCTCATGACCCCAAAATTGACTTAGCTAAGCTAAGTTGGCCAACCAAGGATCACTCCAGCCATCAATTACACCCTAGTGACTAGGCTAGACTCACCTAACCCACCCAAGGTGAGCTATAGACAAATGGTCCCTTGATTTAAGGGATTTCACCTATATTCAGCCTAAACTTGAAACATCTTTGCCATCATTAGTTACCCTTGGGCCCCTTGACCTACCTGAGCTAAGAGGTGACCAAACCCTGGCTAGCACAACCTCATCCATCAAAAATAGTCAGCCCAAAGGAGCCCAAGTTGGCCAAAACCAAAAATTGAACTCACCTGAGCTTTCTAAGCTTGATTGGCTGTTAGAACCTTTCTTCCCTCCACCTAAGCGGTACCCTGGCCACCTCAGCTTGGCCTGAGGCCCACCATGCCCTCTTTTATTTAAACCACCCCCTCAAAGACTATGAAAAAGTGCTAGCAAAAATCCTTGGGGAAACGATATCCAGTTGCTTCTAGAGACTCTCTAATAACCCCTCAGCTCAATCTCAGCATTTTACCCCTCTAGTTCCCACTGTGATAGCTCAATTTTGAGTTCAAATTTTCAGCCCAAACTAGGACATATTTTTCCACACCTCCACAATCCACCAAAGTTCAATTAACTGCACCCACACCATCACCAGGGGGAGAGGAGTTAATTCCCCATAAAAGCCCCATCTAAAACAGCCTCTAACTTAGCTCTAGACCAATACCTGAAAATGACCTTGATCAAAATCATACCTAGACAATTCATCAGGGCCGAAGAGTTCATCTGGGAGGTTTGTTGGACCCAATCGAAGCTGCTACAACCATTTGATTGAGGCCTCCACTCTAAGATAAAGGTATAAAGCTATAACCCTAATTTGAGCCTATTTTGATTCTCCATATGTATTTAATATCTTTCATACCGTATAAGCCATATAGATATGTTTGTCTTGAGTAGATGACGATTTAGGAACAAACCCCATAAGATTTGGTTGAGTCTAGATAGTGATCTTAGGGTTTTAATTTGAATGGTTCTCGGGTTAGGACACTTGGGGATGATGACAGAGATCCGTCTAATCGTGCGTTAATTCAATGAGCGGAGGAGATCAAGTGGACGAACTCTTGGTACGTTAACTGTGGGCCGCATGGCAGCTGATTTCTCTGATATCATCAAATGGCAGGGCGCCGTGTGTAATGTTCGACGCACCGTAGCATGAGGTGGTGATCTGACTTTCTTTTGTTGTGATAGATTGTGTAAAATTTAATTAAAAATAATCAAATTGTATTCAAATTCTATGCAATTATACATATCATTATTAAGTAATAATGGACTTTCTATTTAAGCCCCAAATATCGATCCTATGGGGAAAGTTTAAATTGGAAATGAAAAATTTGCTAGGAAATTCACAGAAATTCAATTTAAATCACTGTCACTAATTTCAATTGTTGAGATGTAATCAAATATAAATTTCTAAAGTATTATCAAATCAAATGGGCAAAATTTAAAACAGTAAATACTAATATATTCACTATGTTCATGTAACAGATCAAATATGAGCAATTTTAATTCTCTACCTGATTTAGTGTTATAGAAAATCTTTGGCTAATCTTAGGTTTAGTCCCTAAATCTGTGGCTGGGCTAGGAGGATACCGGCTCCCACTTCAGAGCTCCCACTTCCCTTCACTTGAAGGCTAGCTCTCGCTTTAATTTTTAAGCACTAAGACTGAATTGAAGATTTTAGTTTGTCACCCTAAAGATTCTCCAATTCTACTCCCAACAAAGAATATTTCCTTATTTATTTGCACTTAATTCCATAAATGATGTTAATGTGATCCTTACTCTGTTGTAGAACTCATACTCCATTTCCTGGATCATATGTTTCACAACACATTTTAACAATTCAATTGACCAAATCGAAAAGTGAATTAAGTTTGGAGTTGAAAAATCATCATATTTTAATTTACAATTTAATATTAGCACATTCATATTATCTCTTCATTTCACCATATCTCAAAGTAGGGAGAAAGATAGAGGGAACTACTAAGACTTCGTGAGAAAGAAATAAATATATAAAAGAAAGTTCATACAACACTGATAAACAAACAATACTTATCTGAAAACTCTTTCTCAAAGCAAATCCTTCGTAGCCTTTCCTTATAAATGCAGGAAGAAGATATCTCTTACTTTTCTCCTTCTCCAACACTCTTAAAGAAAGTTTCACACTAAATCTCACCACAAAAATTCTAAACTATGAAAACAAAATCACTAATTGGCTCTAATATGGAAGTGGAATGGAATGATGTGGTACAGAAAAATGAAAGTAGAGGAGTGAAAAACGTAGAGAAGCACATTTTTTATGAAATTCAGCCCCAAATAGAGCCCAGCCCCAAATAGAGCTCAAGGTCGGTTCTCCAAGAGGTGCCTCAAAAACCTCTCAAAAAATCATCCAAATACATCAAGCCTTCTAGAAATGAGGTCTGCAGCGCTTTTGGTGCCGTCGGCGCTGATTAAAAAATCTCTGCATTAATTTGTTCTGCGCTGTCGGCGCTGCCTGCGCTGAGCATTTCTTCAAAAACGTCATTTTGACTCCAAATTTCAACCTTTTTGCTTTCTTTTTGCTTTAAGCCCTAAAAATCAACAACCGGCAAAAAAACATCAAAACTCCTTCCATGAAAGTGCAATATCATCAAAAATAGGTATAAAATATGGGTCTAATAAAGCATATATTTTTGGTGTATCACAATCCCCCAAACTTACATGTTACTTGTCCTCAAGTAACTCCTTTACTACATAAAAAAAAAATGACTTATGCTAAAGACCTTAACTTTTACACTTCCACATTTTAGTTTTCCAAATATAATAGAATAACTTAAAAAAAATTCAAAACAACTCCAATTAATACTAAAGGTGTAAAGATATTCAATAATTAAGTTTGAGGTTTCTGATCCTCTATTTCTTTCAAGAAAAATTACAATTTGTTATATTAAAGTCACTTAGCAAATTCATATGCAAAAGAAATTCATAAAACTTTATTAATAATTAAGTTAAAATTCAAATAAAAAGTTTAGAAAATGTGTTCAAGTCATTTTCTTTAAGTTGATTCAAGTATTTGGTTAGGCTCTAATCCTCAAGCTTCTCCTCCCGTTTTCAACATTTCTTTTCCCCATATATTTTTTTCCTTTTCTTTTCTTTTTACGATACCTTTTCTTTTCTTTTTAGGATCATTTTTAATCCCCTTTTCTTTTCTTTCTTTATTTTCTTCTCTCTTTTTTATTTTCTTCTCTGTTTTTTTTTTATATGTCAGGATTACTATATCTAGATAGCCTTTAATGATTTTGAACTTCACTATCTTCTTCTTAAAGTCAAAAACTTTTTACATTTCTTCACTTAATTAACTTAAGGATTTCATAAAGTTTGATTCTTTTCTTTTTACATGAATATTTTAAGATTTTTAATACTTCAAAAAAACAAATTTCTTTTACTAAAAATAGAAAAGCATAGTCTTATTCTCTTTTACCAAATTTCTTAGCCTGTAGAATTAACCTTTATTACTGAAATTTTTTACTTAAATTTACTATATATTTAGAAACATAAAATAGTTATCCAAAGTTAACCTCTAATACCAAAGGTCATATTAAATTTAAAATAAATTTTTAAAAGATTTTTACATGAAGAGCTTTTTAAAATTAAGGGTAAAAGAAAGCATTAAGTACATAAAAAAATTTTACCTGTTGGAGATTTTTTATTTTTGAACATAAATTTTAAAAATACTACAAGTGCTAAAATGAAAACTACAAGGCTAAAAACATTAAATTGCACATAATACATATAAAATTTGCTAAGAAATAGCTAATCACAAAACAAAACAAAGTATTGAAAATAACAATAGAACTAAACTAAATTCTAAAAATAAAAACAGTCTTCCACATTACAGTTTCACAAAACATAACAAACAAAGTCTAAACAACATCACAATAGAAATAATACAATCACACAACACAAACACAAACAAACAAACAAAAAGGTCACTAATCATTCATCTTCCTCATCATCAACATCTAACTTCTGCTGCTGATATGGAGTATAAGTAGGGTGAATAGGGAACTAAACTGTATGGTCACCCCTCAGGTGTCTCACTAAAGCATCATCACAAACAGCATCATACTCAAATATCTGTTGAAT
>NW_018250401.1:13264-15488 GCF_001263595.1 Phalaenopsis equestris | reverse complement strand
CCAGATCTCCAATCAACATGAGATTCATATGTCTTGATGTTTGTAGGCCCAATAGCTCTCTATGGCTCAATCCTCTCCTCATCGGGTCTAAAATCAACTCCTGCCTGCTCACAAAGTGTGTAAATAAGAGCACGGTGTGCCAATCCACCAAAAGTCTCTCCCAGAGCAATACATCAAGTGTTCATATAAATAATATATCCCACATTTATGTCCAGAACTTGTTGAATACAGTAGTTCAGGATGGTTCTATCATTGGTCACGTAACTATGATGGTTTGTCGAAATCGTTCTTCCAGAAATAAAATAATGTCAAGCCTTAGATACTAAATTTAAACTAGTAGGGGGAAAGTTAACTTTAACACCATTTTTTATTTTCCAATCCCCTTTCTTCCATTTTTTATTTTCCAATCACCATTTTTTATTTTCCAATCCCCTTTCTCACTAGTCAGAAAAGAAATAACTTCATCTAAAGCTTGATCTATAACAGAAAAAGAATGATACTGTTTAAAATGTTTCCACTAAGTACACATCTTCTACAGAATAAAACTCATCTATTTTCCTTGGAGTAAATTCTACCCTTTTTCCACGAACAAATACATAATCATCAAAAGCTTCAGGAAGGTTTGGTTGGCATAAAATTCCATTACAATCCCAGCTATTGCATCGGCAGTAAAATAGTGCAGTAAAATAGTAAAAGTTTTCCCATTGCCAAGCAATAATCAAACGTTCAACCTCTCCTTCTGGATTTTTAAAGCCTCAGTCTTGAATTACTTTCTTATTTTCACAAATGCTACGAAATCAAGCACTGGCTCTAAAGCTAACAAAGCTACTCTAAAGCTAACAATTTTTTGCTCGTCATATTCTACTTTCCTTTTGCTCAATCTAGGTGCCATAGGAAATCTTGAAAATTGAAAAATCTGAATAAATTCTAAAATTCCAAAAATCCAAATGTAAAACATTTAAACTTCAAATCACTATATAAGAGTTCATCACCAAGGTATTTTCTCAAAAATTTTCCTCAAAAATTTTCCAAAAAATTTTTCATATTTTTGGATCCATGCAATGTGAGATAAATCTTTGGTGAAAATACAAAATTTTTTTGTTTAAAGTGTAGCTGTTACCTAGAGAAGATGAAATGCGAAGTCTTTTAGCATCTAAATCATCTCAAATCCGACCATAATCAAGCCCAAGCCACCCAAACCGAAAGTTGAAGCTGACTTAAGCGTAAAAATAGTGGCCACAATAAAAATTGCAAAATTTTAGGGATTAAAATTTGCTATCGGGCCTTCCAGTGCCATCAGCGCTGAAGGCCCGAGAATTTCATATTTTTATTTTTTTTTTTTTTTTCAATTTCTTATCGACTTACTATAAAAGTTTTTGTATTTTAAATACAAATTTTTATCTAACAATAATTCACAAAATAAAACATTTAACCAACACAAATTTTCACAAACAACAAAAAATTAACTTTTATATATGAAAGTACACTTTTAACAAACATAATTTTTTAATTACACAATCACACATTTTAAACAAACTAATCATAAATCAGCGACAAAATCAAGCCACAACACTAAACGCTATCACAAAACTATACACACAATAAAATTTCAGAATTCTAAAGCAAAAAAAAAAAGAAACCAAACCAAATTAAATCCAGACAATTGCACTAAATATATATAATGTTCCAAAATAGATGGAGAATTTAAAGTCTTCAATTATTACGCCTCTTCTTCGGTGCTTTCTCCTCCCCTGTTATCTCTCATAGAATTGTAATGAACAGATAAGTTGTAGAAGGATCGGTACGGGAATTGATCTGTCGAATTTTCTTCGACCCACCCTTTTCTTTAAACATTTGAACTAATTCCTTAAACATCCAAACTAATTCTACTTCAAAAGTTCCAGTGTGATCAAAATTTTCTTTCATTCTCCAATCTAGGTGATCAAAAAGGTATTTAAGATCTCCTGCTGCATTCATAATAATCTGAAGTTCCCTTTCAATTATCTTCAATTTCTTTTCCAAAGCAAGCGAACTTCCAACTGTTGGTGGTATAAATGGAGTTGAAGCATGTGAAGATTGATCTATGATGGCTTCTAATACTTCATTTCCATTTCCACAATAATTCTCATCTATAGGATTCATGGGCTCCTTAGGTAATAAAGTCTTTTCCCAACTTTCATATGGAACTTGGGCTTGACTGCAAAT
This sequence comes from Phalaenopsis equestris, assembly GCF_001263595.1. Lineage (NCBI taxonomy): Eukaryota > Viridiplantae > Streptophyta > Magnoliopsida > Asparagales > Orchidaceae > Phalaenopsis > Phalaenopsis equestris. The sequence continues at coordinate 13,283 of NW_018250401.1, read as the reverse complement.
CAAAAAGATGGTAGATGGA
>NW_018250401.1:12209-13165 GCF_001263595.1 Phalaenopsis equestris | reverse complement strand
AAAATAGCACATTCTTTGGTGACTCACTAATTTTCATAGTAGGGAGTAATTTTGCAGCAATAAAGAAATGTCATTGCTTTGAAATTGGATTAAGTAATGAAGTGGAGAAACTAACATATCCTTCATCTCGTATCTCCCACACATCACTTTCATCCGTATGAAGATTATACACGTCTTGCATCCAATCTCGTATAGGAATGAAATTTGTATAATGATAAATTGGAATGTTGTCTATCATATACAATTCATTAATCCTTGCAGGAGTAAATGGTACAGCCTTACCTCATACGAAGACAACACCTTGAGTAATTCCATGTAAGTTTGCATAAAACTCTTTCACCATAGGTGCGACAACCGCAGAAGTAGTGTAACACAGAACTTCTCAACACCTTTGCAGAATGATATTATCAATCTGACTAGTAGGATTGATCACTTCATGATTAACAAATCCTCTTTCCTTGATCAATCTCCTCTTCATAATAACTTTATCGTATAATTGTTTCGTGTCAAAACTAATAAACTTTCTTTTGTTGAAAACTCCATACCTCAAAGTATATCTGGAATTTGAAGCCATGGAATCCAAAAATAGGAAGTTACTAGGCGTCCAAATATGTTTCTAGGCCTTTTTAAACTCATCTCGGCTGTTATTATGAAGTGAAAACATGCCAAAACCCGCTAAAAGTCGTCTAAAACCGTCCAACAGCACTCGACGCTATCGGTGCTTCTGATTAGCACTATCGGCGCTGATGTCTGTTATCTAGGGCGTCGTCGGCGCCAGGTGCCAAAAGTTTTCTTTTCATTTTTTTTATTCAATTCGATTCTAAATTTTCCTCTAATATCAATATTTGACTTAATTTATAATAAATGCAATTGTGTAGGATTATTATCTACTAATATATAAGACACTTAACAAACTAAACAGTAATACATAGCAATATAAGTATGGGTTACCTCCC
>NW_018250401.1:9322-12096 GCF_001263595.1 Phalaenopsis equestris | reverse complement strand
CATTAACTTTAAATATCTTTCCAGTGTTAGGATCTTTAACAACAACAGTTCCATAATGATAGACTTTAATCACTTTAAATAGTCATAACCATCTGGATTTTAGTTTTCCTGGAAACAATCTCAATCTTGTATTATATAGTAAAACTTCTTGACTAGGTTCAAATTTCTTCTTAACAATCCTCCGATCATGCCATATTTTCATTTTCTCTTTATACATTTTTGCATTATCATATGCTTCATCTATAATCTCCTCAAGTTCATTAAGTTGCAAAGTAAATTTGTTACCAATCTCAATCTTGTATTATATAGTAAAACTTCTTGACTAGGTTCAAATTTCTTCTTAACAATCCTCCGATCATGCCATATTTTCATTTTCTCTTTATAGATTTTTGCATTATCATATGCTTCATTTATAATCTCCTCAAGTTCATTAAGTTGCAAATTAAATTTGTTAATAGCCCAAAATGCTTTATGTTCCAATTCTACAAGTAAATGGCATGTTTTTCCAAAATTCAATCTATATGAGGACATTCCTATAAGAGTTTTTTGGCAATTTTGTATGTCAGAATATCTAGTCTAGCAGACCAATTCAATTTATAAGGATTTACTGCTTTTTTCTAAAATGCATTTAATTTCACGATTCGATATTTCTGCTAGACCACTAGTTTGAGGATGATAAGCAGTAGAGAATCTATGCATTATATTATATTTCTTGATTAATATTTCAATTCTCTTATTCCTAAAATGAGATCCTCCATCAGTAATGATTACTCTTGGAATTCCAAATCTTGTTAAAATATTTTTAATTAAAAATTTAGAAACACTTTAAGTGTCACATCTAGGCACAACAATAGCTTCAATCCACTTAGACATATAATCAATAACAAGTAATATATATAAATTTCCAAATGAAGGTATAAATGGTCCCATAAAGTCTAATCCCCACACATCAAAAATTTCAACTTATAATGTGTAATTTAGAGGAATTTCATCTCTTCTGGCAATATTTCCTACTCATTGACATATATCGCATGTTTTAATATATTCATTAACATCTCTAAAAATAGTACGCCAATAAAATCCAGCTTGCAAAATTTTAGATGCAGTTCTATTTATTCCAAAATGTCCTCCAAATTCAGAATCATGGCGTCTTTCAATTATCTGTTGAGTTTCTTCATAAGGCACACATCTTCTAATAAGTAAATCTTTACATTATTTATATAAACATGGGTCATCTCAAAAATAGTCTTTCAAATCATAGATAAATTTATTTAATTGTAGATTCTTGATATCAGGTGGAAGAATGTCACTTACAATATAGCTTACTATATCAGCATACCACGGTACATCCATTTCATCAATACTATATAAATGTTCATCAGGGAAATTTTCTAAAATTTCATTTTCAAAATTAGTTAATATTTCTAATTCTATTCTAGATAAATGACTAGCTATTTGATTATCATTTCTTTTTCTATCTACCACTGTAAAATCAAACTCTTGCAATAAAAGTATCCATCTAATTAATCATGGTTTAGCATCCTTCTATTACATCAAGTATTTCTCTTTTGCATCAAGTATTTAATAGTAGAATGATTTGTATGCACTATACGTTTAGTTCCAATTACATAAGATCTAAAATTATCAAAGGCATAAACAATAGCTCATAACTCTATTTCAGTAGTAGTATGATTAATTTGAGCATTATTTAGAGTTTTACTAGCATAATATATAACTTTAAAAACTTTGTCGTGGTTTTGTCCTAATACAGCCCCAATAGTATAATCACTAGCATCACACATTATTTCAAATGGTTTCTCCTAGTCAGGTGGTACTATTATAGATGCAGTGAATAATTTTTTCTTTAAAAATTCAAATGTTGTAATGCATTCCTCATTAAAATCAAATTTCATATCTTTTTTCTAAAAGTTGGCATAGGGGTTTAGTTATTTTTGAAAAAAATTATATGTAGTGCCTATAAAAACCAGCATGTCCTAGAAACTTCTCACCCCTTTAACATTATTAGGAGTTGGTAATTTTTCTATAAATTAGATTTTTGCAGGATCTACTTTCATGACTTTTTGAGAAATTTTATGCCCAAGAACAATACCCCCTGCAACCATAAATTAACATTTTTCTCAATTTAAAACTAGGTTGATTTTTTCATATATCTCCAGAGCTTTTTCTAAATTATTAAGACATAACTCAAACAATGTCCCAAATACAAAAAAATCATCTATAAACACTTCCACTCCATGCTCGATAAAATTGTTAAAAATTGACATCATGCATATTTGAAATGTTTAGGGTGCATTACATAGTTCAAAAGGCATTCTATGAAAAGCAAATGTTCCATTTGTGCTTCTAAAAATTGTTTTCTCTTAATCCTTTGGAGCAATTGGAATTTGGTGAGATCTGGTATATCCATCTAAAAAGCAATAGTACTTGTTCCAAGCCAATCTATCCGACACTTGATCTAGAATGATCTTTTCTTTTGGCCATATTTAGTTTTCTATAGTCAATACAAATTTGTCAACCTGTTACTTGTCTTATTGGTATTAATTCATTTTTCTCATTTTCTTCAAGTCACTCTTTCTTTCTTCGGAACACAATGAATTGGGCTTACCCAAGCACTATCTGAAATAGGATATATAATTCCAGCATCTAACCACTTTAAAATCTCTTTTTTAACAACTTATTTCATTATTGGGTTTAATCTTCTCTGAGGATCAGCTTTAGGTTCATACTGTTCATCTAATAAAATTATGTGCATA
>NW_018250401.1:7388-8755 GCF_001263595.1 Phalaenopsis equestris | reverse complement strand
CTATAAAGTCTATAGGGAAAATAAATTTATCCAGTTTTACTAATACATCTTCCATAATTCCTTTAGGTTAAGTGATTGATCGATCAGCTAACTGAAGAGTTACAGTAGCAGGGTAAATCTCTCCTAAATCTAAACGTTTAAAAATTGATAGAGGCATAAGATTGATACTCGCTCCTAAATCACATAAGACTTTTCAATAAAACTTTTCACCAATTGTACAAGGTATAGTAAAACTACCAGAATCTTTTAACTTTTCAGGAAGCTTTTTCTGGATAATAGCACTACACTCTTCACTAAGTGCAACAGTCTCATGATCTACAAACTTTCTTTTCTTGTTTAGTATATTTTTCATAAATTTCGCATAACTTGGCATATATTCCAAAGCCTCAATGAAAGGAATGTTTATCATTAACTTCTTAAGAATTTCCAAAAATTTGGTAAATTGTTTATCTTTATTTTCTATTTTAGTCTTTGAGGAAATGGAGGTAATGGTTTTTCTATAGGGCTCTGTGTTTGTTCATTTTCCTATTGATTATTTTTTATTTCTTCCTTTTTTCATCAACTTCAGTTTCTCTTTGGATCCTTGTTTCAACTTCTTTTCCACTTTGTAATTGAATAGCTTTAATTTGCTCTTTATTTTGAACTTTTAGATTAACTTCCACAGTACTTGAAAGAATTCTAGAAGGTCTATTACTAAGTGCAGTAGCAATATGTCCTAATTGATTTTCAATATTTCTAATAGCAACCCCTTGATTCTATATTTGATTTCCCATATTCAACCTTACTTCTTCCATCGTCAACTTCTTTTCCTTAATATGTGGGTTTGGGTTGGAGTTAAATCCCGGAGGATAATAAAGTAGAAAATTAGGATTTCCTTGATTTTCAAATTTTTGGATGGATTCACCAAATTATTATAATTATTCAACCTAAAATTAAGGTGATTTTTCCAACTAGGGTTAAAATAGTTAGAATAGGGATTGTTATTTTGATTATTTATAGTGTTTAATGTTTCATAAGATGATTGAGTATCAATAATCTATCCTAGTGAATTCTCCTCTAATACTAAGGGTACTTGAGAGTAATTCATTCCCATTTGATCAATCTTTTTAGAAATAGCAACAATTTGAGATATCAAAATAGAAATTGCATCAAAATTATGAATATTACCTACTCTCTTAGGATTTATCCTTTCAGAGGGCCATTAAAAATTATTAGTAGTCATTTTTTCAATTAAAGAATATGATTCATCAAATGGTTTTGACATTAATGAACCACCCACATCAGCACTATAATACGATCTCAGTGATCCTACTAATCCATTGTAAAATGTTCGAATTATTAACCAATCTAGTAAAGCATGATGTGGA
>NW_018250401.1:6213-7292 GCF_001263595.1 Phalaenopsis equestris | reverse complement strand
GGGTGGAAAATATTTAGCCAAGAATTTTTGTGATAGTTCTCCCCAAGTTCTAATAGATCCAGGTGCTAATGAATTTAACCAAGTCTTCTCTTTATCCTTTAATGAAAAAGAAAAAAGTCTAAGCCTAACAACATCATTATACACACTATCATATTTAAATATAGCACAAATTTCAAGAAAACTAGCAAAATGTAAGTTAGGATCATCAGTAGGCGATCCTCCAAACCGTTTTTTTTACTATTTGAGTAATAGCAGGTTTAAGCTCAAACGAATTAGCAGCAACATCTGGAATTTGAATAGTCAAGTGACGGATTCGCATAATCTTTTAAAGGTCTTTGTCGATTTTCATTTATTGGATTATCTAAGTTATTCATCATTTCTTGAAAATTTTTAATTTCTCTTTATTTTTTTTGAATTTTTCTAAAAGCACGTTCTAATTCTGAATCGTATTCTAATTCTGAATCGAAAGGTACAAAACCTTCATATCCAATATTTCACATAAACAAATATAGCAAGCAAAGTAAAACACTCTAATAAAAATGTTTCCTTTTGGATTTTTGCTTTTTAATTTTTTTTTTATTTTTAATAATAATATTTTCTTATGGTATATATATTTTCTCCAAATTTCTTAATTTATCAAAACTATTTAATTGAACAGTTACCTTCCTCATGCAACGACGCCAAAAACTTGATCCGACTTTTTTTTGCGATAGATTGTATAAAATTTAATTAAATATAATCAATTAATATTCAGATTCTACGTAAGTATACGTATCATTATCAATTAATAATGGACTTTCTATTTAAGCCCCAAATATTAATCTTATGGGAAAGGTTTAAATTGGAAATGACAAATTTGCTAGGAAATTCACAGAAAGTGAATTGAAATCACTGTCACTGATTTCAATTGTTGAGATGTAATCAAAATTAAATTTCTAAACTATTATCAAATAAATATACAAAATATAAAATAGTAAATACTAATCTATTAACTATGTTTATGTAACGAAGATTCTTATGTGAAAAAGCATCTTTCCCACTGCAATGAGGCTATGGTAAAATGAGATGAGATAAATGTT
>NW_018250401.1:2298-5733 GCF_001263595.1 Phalaenopsis equestris | reverse complement strand
AATACTTATCTGAAAACTCTTTCTCAAAGCAAATCCTTTGTAGCCTTTACTTAGAAATGCAGGAAGAAGATATCTCTCACTTTTCTCCTTTTTCAACACTCTTACAGAAAGTTTCACACTAAATCTCAACACAAAACTCTAAACTATGAAAACAAAATCACTAATTGACTCCAATATGGAAGTGGAATGGAATGATGTGGTGCAAGAAAATGAAAGTAAAGGAGTGAAAAACGTAGAGGAGCACTTTTTCTGATGAAATTCGGCCCCAAATAGAGCCCAAGGTCGGTTCTCCAAGAGCTGCCTCCAGAAACTCTTCAAAAAATCTTCCAAATGCATCGAACCTTCCAAAAATGGGGTCTGCACCGCCTTTGGCGCCATCGGCGCTGGTCTGGCGTTATCAGCGCTAAGTAAAAAATCTCAGCATTAATTTTTTCTGCGGCAGCATGCCCTCGGTGCTGTCGGCGCTGAGTATTTCTTCAAAAATGTCATTTTGACTCCAAATTTCATCTTTTTTTCTTTCTTTTTTGCCTTAAACCCTAAAAATCAACAACCTGCAAGAAAACATCAAAATACCTTCCATTAAAGTGCAATATCATCAAAAATAGGTATAAAATATGGGTATAAAAATGCATATATTTTTTTGTGTATCAGGTGGCACTGACTTGTTTAAGTAGAAAAATTTGGATTTATTTGATTTATTTAAATCTCAGATCTTTGAGAAATCATAACTTTGCATGAAAAAATGACAAAAATAAATTAACAATACCCTCTTGCTCAGTGAACATAGGAGAATAATGTGGACAAAAATAAAAATTGTTTGCTTAATCTTTAATTTTTAATTAATTAAACACTCTATGTGGTATTTCAATTCATTATGGCTAAGCATTGCTCACTATAGCTTGAAATTTTGAGGGTTTCTTCTTCATGACAGAGGCTATGTTCTTTGACTTTTCAAGGTGAGAGGACATCTTTGTGCTCCTAAACCTAATTTTCAAGCTAAGTTGACTATTTTGGCTTAAATTATTATATAAATTGAAATATCACTTGGAAAATTAATGGTTCAAATTTAGTAGATTTCTTATAGCAGGGGAGCTTAGGAAAAATATTGTGATGACTTGAATAATTTTATACATTTCTATAGTTAATTATATGTGTATACTCTACTTTAATTTATGTAAATTAAATACTAACCAAAAACTAAGAAAATCATTTCCACATTGTGTGTAAAAATCATGTTAACCCACTATAAAAATTTAAAAATTATTTGATTAACATTAAGCACTAAAGTTGATTTCTTAAGAAACATTGTATTTTTTTATTAAAATAAATATATTAAAATTAAATACGTATAGGAAAATTATGAAAAGTGCTTTTCTGAGTTCCTTGTGAACAGGGGCACTTAGAAAAAATAAAAATAATTTCTGATAAAATACTTGGCTTTTCAACTATATTTTAAATTAAAAATTATTTAAAATAATTAAGAATTTCCAAAAATACCAATTTATTTCAAAATGTTCCTAATGGTTTCTTAATCACCTGGGACTGATTAAAAATATTTTTCCTAATTTTCCTAAGTTAAGAAAAGAATTTTAAATGCTTAAAAATGACTTTTCCTTGATAATTTTCTTATTTTCCCATTAAAATAATTATATAAATAAATTAAAAATCATAAAAATATAAAATTTACTTCTCTGAGTTCTTTGAATTCAAAGGGGTTTAATAAAAATATAAAAAAATTACAATTAAATCATTTTTCCTGATTGATTAAAACATTTTTTTTGATATTAATGTTTTGAAAAATCATGGAATTTTGCCTAATTTTTTCTCTAACCTAAGGGAACCTCTAATAATTTTCTCATAAATAAAATTTTTAATCTTGATTAATTATATAAATTAAATTTAAAAATCTTATTTTTTAAGTTAAAATAATCATCTAAATTAAATTAAATTTTGGAAAAACCTCATTTTCTCCTCTGATATCTTAATCAACCCATGGACAGGGTACTCTAAAATTTCAAAGTCATTTGAATTATGCTTATTAAGTTAAAAAGTGGAGGGCCCTAAGGGTCAAGTGGTAATTTTAGATTTTGGTACCTCAATCAAAATTTAGGATTAATCAAAGGGGAAATGGGTAATTTTGATCCTAATGAATATGTTTGGATGATTGAAACATGATGGATAAAAGGTAGAAACCAACTTGTCACATTTCCATAATAAGAATAAAATTAAAATTTGCTATATCATCAAGATTTGGGTGTTAATCAAAATCAAATTATTTCCAGGTGATGGGCATAAACTAGGGAGATGATGTTTCACCTATGTGTCGACAGCTAAAAAGAGTTATGTTTGGGGGTCGTCCGTAAGAAGCTGTCGGTCGCCGGAATTGAAATCTCATCGCCCGCTTCGGAAAGTCGTTTTAATTTACATATATATTTAGTTTTAGAGAAATATGAAATCAAACTGACCCCATATTTTTCATAGTTTAAATGAAAGAGCAAAAAAAAAACGTCCTTCCGAAGCGGGCAACGGGATTTCAATTCCGATGACCTACAGCTTCTTACGGGCAAACCCCACATTCAAAAATAGTGCCGACAATTTGCCGACAAGTTCCCCTATTTAAAGCAAATAATTAAATAGGGTTTATTTTAAGCTGGGTTCGGAAAAGCTTCCTATAAGGGCAAGCTCCTATAGTTAATTACATCTTAAATGACCGAAGTCACCTAAGAAAACTCTCGATAAAAAATAGGAAGTATTATCTTCAAGGAATTTCAAAGAGTAGGACTCTTCAACGAAATCAGATGTAGAGGTGTGAAAGCGGATTGGTTCTAATTTGGAACATTTTATTGTAGAATCCAAAGAAAGAAGAACTAGGGGATGTCATGGATCCAGAGGAGAACTCCAGTGACTTCCTGATCTATCCTAATTTTTGGCTTCAGTTTTAAGGAGAAATGTTTAGGTGTTCCATCCTGCAAATTTTCTTAGTTAGGCCTTACATTCGTGTGAAATGATCACACAAATAGCCTGGAAGATGTGAGGATTTAGGTCGTGAAAAACGACAACCTCGGAATCCTAAGACGAGTTAGGGCTTATATTGTATACCAAGGCTATGCAAAGGCCTAAAGATAAGGTGAGGATTTACGTTGCATAAGCAAGCAACCTTGAAGTCCTATGGCTTTGTAAGGAAGGAAGATTGGTTTAGCTGGGGAAGACAGGTTTTGCTGTTGAAGATGGTCGTGCTGCCCACCAAGCTAGCTCCAAGCTCCTGCTGCGAGATGTTTGAGTTATCTAGTGTGTCAAGTTATAATATCAAATCAGGTGGCCCTATGGTTGAAGTTCTTTAAATTTTATGAGGGCATATTAAAGTTGATTAGAGCGACACCGGTTAGGATCCTACGGTTCCCTCGTTCCGGCATCACTATTTTCTATTGGATTCAC
>NW_018250401.1:1664-1946 GCF_001263595.1 Phalaenopsis equestris | reverse complement strand
AACGCTAAAAAAACTGTAAAAGTGTACCTGGCGAGTCTTCTCGTTCCACCACCTGAAACTTAAAATGCATGTTAATGCAGTTTATGAAGAGCAGGAAAGGTACAATTTTCCTAATCCTACGTCATATTATTGCAAGTTCTTAAAAGTTTAATTAAGGATGATTTCCTTAAGCAAAGAATATTAAGTTTAATAGGCCTCTAAGGTATCCAACAAGTTAAGAGGGGGAAACAGGTCCATGCCTCTCCCTCACCAACTAGTGAAAAGCCTTGAGTCCATTTAAAC
>NW_018250401.1:0-1271 GCF_001263595.1 Phalaenopsis equestris | reverse complement strand
CTCCTTGAATTAAGCCTAAATGTTAATTAAGGCAAAATTTCCAAAATTACACATTTGCCTCTAAGGCTCTAACACTTCATAATTTGTCAAATTCAATTCAAATGACTTTAAAATTTTTATCCTACCTCATTCATGGGTCAATTGAGCCATCAGAGGAGAAAATATGATTTTTCAAAATTTGATTTAATTTATATAATTATTTTTATGCAAAAATAGGATTTTTCAAAGAAAATTCCTAACTTGACCAAGGTATATTATAATACCTTGATTTTTTTACTAGAGTTAGATCTAGACTAGAGGAGCCTTTAGGTCAAATTTCACAATTTTTTGGATTCTCTGTGATTTACTAAAATTATTTTAAGTGCTGGATTATTTAATAAAAATAAAATATTTTAAATGTTGAAAATTAAGTTTTATATTTTTAAAAAATCTCCCAAAGGTCAAAGAACTTAGAGGAGAAAATTTTATATTTTTTTGATTTTTCCTTGATTTATTGAAATTATTTTAGTGAAAACTCATTTTTAGCCTTTTTTAAAAAAATTATTTTTAAGCTTCGAACATAAATATCTTTATTTAGAAAATCTGGAGAAATATTCTCATTGTTCCTAGGTGATTAGGAAATAATTTAGAACATTTTCCATGAGTTTTATTATTTTTATAATTTTTATGAGTTTTTTAATTATTTAAATATTTAAAAAAGGCCAAAAATTAAGTTTTTATCTTAAATATATAAGTTTTTATTTTAAATATTATTTTATTTTTATAAAATATTCCTGATCATAGAGAACTCAAAAAACTATGTTTCATAATTTTTTGAGTTATATTTTGATTTTTAAAAAATCATTTAAGTGTTAAGAGTGGTATTTCAGTTATTAAATGAACTCAAAATATTTTGAAACTTTTATGATGAGTTCTCTGGATGATAAATCACAGTGGAGAGCAAAAATCAAGTCATTTAAATGTTTATATTTTCTAAATTTAATTATCTTAGTGATTCAGTATTTGGAAAATTTAAAATTTACAAAATTTAAGTATGTTTTAAAAGACTTAACCCATGAAATTATTTCCAAGGGTTTAATTAATATGCTAATTTTCATGATTATTTTAAGGAAATAATGTGAAATAACTTGAAAAATATGGATCTCTGTATAGAAACCTCATCTGACTTTGGAAAAATCAGAAAATGTTCCCCCTTACACAGGCTACAATATGTAAAAATTTCAAACCAAGGTGATATGTCAACATGCATGGAGAATCAAATAATTCCAGAT
>NW_018250400.1:59288-59706 GCF_001263595.1 Phalaenopsis equestris | reverse complement strand
TTTCCCCCTCTCAATTCCATCACAGAAAGCCAATTTTGAGCTCAAATCCCTGCTCGAAACCAGGACAAATCCCAATCCCAACCTACACAACCCCAAACTCCAAATTAATTGGTCCTACACCTTCACAACAGTGAGAGAAACCAAACCCCCATCAATTCTCCCCTCTGAAATAACCTCTAGCACAGCTCTCAACCAACACCCAAAATCAGCTTTGATCAAAAACATACATAGGCTTTACACCAGGGCCAGAGACTCTGTCCCTAAGCTCTTTGGAGTATAACGAAGGTGTGAAGAATCTCTGATTGAGGCTACACCTCTCGGAGCAAAGGTATAACCTTACTCACTATCCCGAGCCTTTACGAGCTCTCCATTTATAAAGGCTTGATTTCATAGCATGTTTACCATATGGATATGTTCG
>NW_018250400.1:36849-55408 GCF_001263595.1 Phalaenopsis equestris | reverse complement strand
TCTTTCATCTAAACTATGAAAATTATGGGGTCAGTTTGACTTCATCTTTTTCAAAACTAAATTTTTTTAAACATCCTTCCGAAGCAGGCAACGGGATTTCAATTCCGATGACCGACAGCTTCTTACGGGCAAACCCCACGCCAAAAATAGTGCCGACAGGAACCCCTCGGAGGAGGTAACCTTCGATTGCTAACGAGACTTCCCACTGTCTAAATTAAAGTATGGAACTCATTAAGTTGAGTTTAGTAATTTCATTTAGACTAAGTGAATTCAATGGAAAATAGTGGTATCAGAACGAGGGAACCGTACGATCCTAACTGGTGTCACTCTAATAAACTTTAACATACTTCATAACATTTAAAGAAGAGTTTAGTAATTTCATTTAGACTAAGTGAATTCAATGGAAAATAGTGGTATCAGAACGAGGGAACCGTACGATCCTAACTGGTGTCACTCTAATAAACTTTAACATACTTCATAACATTTAAAGAACTTTAACAATAGGGTCATCTGATTTGACATCATGACCTGACACATTAGAAAACTTAGACTCATCACGACAAGGAGCTTGGGGCTAACATGGTGGGTAGCATGGCTAACTTAAACAACATAACCTGTCTATATCAGCTAAACCATTCTTTCCTTAAAATTAAACAACAAGCTATAGGATTTCGATGTTGTTTGCTTATGCAACATAAATTCTCACCCTATCTTTAGGCCTTTGTACAACTCTGTTTTGTACAACTCTGTTGACAACTCTGTTGTACAATTTAAGCCCTAACTTATCTTAGGATTCCGAGGTTGTTGTTCGTCACAGCCTAAACCCTTACATCTTTCAGGCAATTTGTGTGATTGTTTCACACGAATGTATACCCTGACTAATAAAATTGGCAGAATGAAACACGTAAATATTTCTCCTCAAAACTGAATCCAAACTATAGGATAGCTTGGGATGTCACTGAGGTTGTCCCCCGAATCTATGACATCCTCTAGTTCTTCCTCCTTTGAACTCTACAATAAAAGGTTCAAAATTTGAACCATTCCGCTTTCACACCTCTTTTTTCGATTTCATTAAAAATTCTTATCCTTTTGACCTCTTTGAAGATAATATTTCATGATTTTTATCGAGAGTTTTCTTAGGTTACTTCAGTTATCTAAGATATAATTAACTATAGGGACTTGCCCTTATAAGAAGCGTATTTCAACCCGTCTTAATATAAATCCTATTTAATTATTCATATTAAATAAGGGTCATATTAAATAATGTCTGCAAATAAAATGATTTCACATACCAAACGGATGTCATATATTTCTTAGTTTATTTGATCGAGCCTCACCCTCAAGTCCTGTGTTTATCTTTTGGGATAGATACAGGGTTTGAGGTACAGTGCTCCTTCATTTAAACTATAAAAAAATATGGGGTTGGTTTGATTTCATATTTTTCTAAACTATATACACAAGTAAATTAAATGTCTTTCCAAAGTAGGCGACTGAATTTCAATTCTGGCAGTCGATAGCTTCCAACGAGAAATTTCTTAACCAAAATTGTGCCGACAAGCCATTAACTAAATAAAATAAAAACCTATTTTTCTACTTATCCAGTGCATCATCGTACGCATTGAACGGATGCATGTCGCTATGGGATTGGGCACCTCCATTTGAGTCAGCCCGTGCTTTATGAACTGAGACTCCGTTCGATGAGATCCTGGCCATCCATGTGATAGACGTGTGATTAACCGGCTGCGGGTCATCGTCCCCAACTGGTTCAACCCGAGAGCCGTCCAACTTCAAAACTTAATATCTCTCTCGATACTCAACCAAATTAAGTGCGATTTATTTCTATAGACTTGTCTTAAATAGGAGAACATATTTATATGGTTGATCAAGTCTTAAATCAAGTCTGTGAGCATGGAGAATTAAAATAAGCTTTGTGTAGAGGGAGAGTTCAATATCTTTGCCAAAGAGATGTGGCCTTGTTTGGGTGCTTCCGAAAGCTTACCTTGAGCCCAAAGAGCTCCTAGATGAAGCCTTGAGCTGTAGTGAAATGTCTAGGTATGATTTCGGCCACGACCGATTTAGGGGGTTGATCAAAGTATACCATAGGGTGCTTTGGTGATGGGGCTTTTATGAGGGATCTTCCTCTCTCACTCAGAAGATGGTGTGGGTGCAAGGAATTTGCTTTTGGTGGAGTTTTGAGAGGTGTCCTATTTCGGGCTCAAATTAGGGTTGAGAAATTGGCTTTAATTAGTAAGGAAGAGGGCTGGAGGATGGTTGGATTGAACTCAAGAGGCCTTGAAGAAGCTCTGGGAATAATTTGCCAGAGTATCCCCCAATGAATTTCAAGCTTCCCCCCCTTGATCGTGGAGGGTGAGTTTAAATAGAGGATTTTAGAGGGCCATCATGGCTGGTCAGTGGGTGCTATGAGTTACTTAGGTGGAGGGAATAAAAGGGTAACAATCAAATTGGAATGAGCCAACTTATTTGGGTTTAATTTTAGGTTTTAACGAAGGGAAAAATCTTTAATTCAAATTTTTTGGCGGCCAAGGTGGTTGGCCGGCTAGGGAGGGATCACCATCTGACCCAAGGAGGTCAGGGTTTTATTTTGGTGAAGTCAATTGAGGCTGGCCATGTGTAAAGGCTTTTGATTAAAAAAGAATGGGGGAAGGGTCATTTTTGGTAAATTTTGGGTCAAGACATTAATTTGGGTTGGGTTCACCCATCAAGGTTGGTTTGGGCTTAAGTAAAGGTCACTTGGTCCACCTTAATCAGTGGGGATAAGTCACCATCCATGGGGATTTGGCTAAACATGGGTTAGAGTGATTCATGGGAGGTGCTAAGAGAATCTTAAGAGGGCTTGAAAGTGGTTTGTTCCCTTTCTATTAATAGCTTGGAGATGTGGCAAGGTTCACATGGCTCACATATGGCTTGGGAATGGCTTCACGACTTTCCTTTGGCCTGGTCCTTTTGCATGAGAAAAGATTTTGGATTTATGGGGTATTTTTGGTGAAGCTTTTCATAATGCTTAATTTGGAATGATTTGATTATGAATTTAGAACTTAGGGAGCAAGTTTGATCATAAGGATGATGAGGGGGAAAATCATCATATGTGCTTTTGATTGAAATTGGGCTTTTTGAATGACTTAAAGACTTGGGATTTTTAAAATTGAGGTTGAATTGGATCCAAATTTGTCCCAAAAAAATGTTCAATTTAATGTAGGAAGTTATCATGAAGGATTTTGGAAGGATCCAAAGTGGTTTTGAATTGAATTGGAAGGCCAATTTGTGAAATTTAGACATAAGATCAAAATTGGGGCTTTTTTATTTGGGTGAAATTGAGTTTGCAATTGGGTCAAATTGATCTTATTTTTGGTTTCAGTTGGTATTAGTAATGTTTAATTTTGGTTTGGAATTGAAATTGAGCAAGATTGGGGTCAATTGGGCCAAGATTGGGGCTAATTTGGGGAAACTGGGCCTTTTAGGGCAAATTGGGGATTTTGGTCAAATTGGATTAATTTGGTCAAATTGGGTCAATGTGATGGTTAGAATTTGAAATTGTATTATTTGGTATGCTTTTGGGATTTTTGAGAATTTTTTGGAAATTTTTGGATTTTTGGGTCATGAGGGCATTTTGGTAATTTTAGCAATTTTGGGGGTATTTTGTGTATTTAGTAATTTTTGTCAATTTTGGTCAATTTAGGTAGTGGTAAGTGATTTGAAATGGCATTTGGACAAATTCGTGTATTTAGGATAATTAGGGATTTTTGGCAAAACATTAGGGTTGTTGGGTTATTTTGATAATTTGGTGATTTTGGACTAGGATGGGTGATACACCAAAAATATATGCATTTTTAGATCTATATTTTATACTCATTTTTTATAATATTATGCTTTAAAGGAAGGTATTTTTCATGTTTTATTGCAGGTTGATGATTTTTAGCACTTGAAGCAAAAAGAAAGCAAAACGAATGGAATTTGAAGTCAAAATGACATATTAGAGAAATAATCAATGCTGACGGCACCAACATAAACACCAATGATGCCAGCATGAAGGAATGAGTCTAGAACAGTGGAGGCATCAACGGTGCCAGACTGGGCGCCGACGGCACCATTTGACAAAGAGCACCAAATTAATTTCACCGATAACGCCATCATGGGTGCCGACAATGTCATCGTGGGCGCCGACAATGCCATCGTGGGTGCTGCGGTGCTATAGTCGGTGCAAGGAAAAATTCTAGAAGATTCAACAAATTTGGATGCTCTTTGAAGAGTTATTTGATGCACGTCTTTAGTGTTCCATTATGTTTATTGTGTAGGGTGGTGAGTCTAAGTGTGATTTCTCCTAAGAGTTGTTGGTGAGGGAGAGAAGTGAGAGATTTCTTCTTCCCTACATCTTTGAAGAGAGAATTAAGAGTCTTGTAAAGAGAAAAAGAGACCAAGAGGAACTACAAGGGATTTGTTTTGAGGAAGAGTTAAAGATAAGTGGTGTTTGTTTATTGTAGTTGTATAAACTTTCTTTTATTTATGAAATTCATATTTTTCATATCTTTCTCTGGAGGTTTGAGTAATTTTCTTTATCTTTCTCCCTACTCTGAGATAAGGTAAAATGAAGATATAATTTTGATGTGCCAATTTTAAAGCATAAAATAAATTGTGATGATTTGTTCACTCAGTTCTTAATTTACTTTTTGATTTAGCCAATTGAAATGTTAACATCTGTTGTGAAACATACTATTCAGGAAATAAAGTACGAGTTTCACAATAAAGTGAGAATCACATTGGATTCCATGAAGGAGTATTTTGTTCATGGATTTAGGTGCAAATAAATAGGTAAATTTATATTACTGGGCGAAGAATTGGAGATTCTAGGATGACAGACTAAAATCCCTAATTTGGTCTTAGTGTTTAAGAACTAAAGAGACAGTTAGCCTTCAGGGGAAAGGAAGTGGGAGCTCTAGAGTGAGAGCCAGTATCCTCCCAGCCTAACCACAGATTTAGAGACTAAACCTAAGATTAGACAACGATTCTCTATAACACTTGCCTGAGGGTAGAGAATTAAAATTGCTTCTATTTGGCACAAGACAAATTAAAACCATTTATCACTCTCATTTAACCAAAACTCATAGTAGTGGGAAAGATTCTTTCTCATATAGATAACTTCATCACAAAAATATAGTTTTGTAGTTATTGCTTAGCTTTGCTTTACAGTTTCGCTAGTAGTTGGTAATTTAGTCCTGATAGCACACTAAACATTTTAAATTAGTGCAGTATATTTTCTTTATTTCTTGTAAATTTAAATTTGCATTACAAATTTACACCTTCCTCGTGGGATCAATATTTTGAACTAAAACACGTATACTTGTGTAGAATCCCAACATAAATTGCTTCAATTTCTTATTTATAATAACGAATCAAGTTTTTGGCATCGCCGTAAAGTGGAGTCAACTTTATTAATTTTACACATCTATAATTTCGAGATCAAGTTTTTGGTGTCTTTACCAGGGAAGGTAATGAAAAATTAAATAAATTTGGTAAATTTAGAAATTTACCGAAAAAGTAAATAAAATATAATACAAAAAATTTAAAAATAAAAAATCATAAAATAATTTTTTTTAAACTTTAAGAGTTCTTTTTAAATTTTTTTTGCTAATTATATTGTTTATGTGTAGCATTAGATCTAAAGTTTTAGTACCTTATGATTCAGAATTAGAACGTACTATTAGAAAAGTTAGAAAACAACAAAATGAAATTAAAAATTTGAATGAAATGGAAAATAATTTAGATAATGAATTAAATGAAAATCGACAAAGATCTTTAAAAGATTATGTTAATCCTAAAACAGATGAACTTCACCTGACTATTCAAAATCCTGTTGTTGCTGCTAATTCATTTAAGCTTAAACCCGTTATTATCCAAATGATACAAAATAATTAGTTTGGAGGAACACCTACTGAAGATCCTAACTTACATCTTGCTAGTTTTCTTGAAATATGTGCTACTTTTAAATATGGAGTGTCTAATGATGCTATCAGGCTTAGACTTTTTCTTTTTTCATTAAGGGACAAAACTAAAGCTTGGTTAAATTCATTAGCACTTGAATTTATTAGAACTTGGGGAGAACTATCACAAAAACTTTTAGCTAAATATTTTCCACCCTCCAAAATTGCTAAGCTTAGAAACGATATCACATCTTTTTTGTCAGTTCGAAGGGGAATCAATATATGAAGCTTGGGAAAGATTTAAGGGGGAAAGATTTAAGGATCTCCTCTCCTTAGGAGATGTCCATACTATGTTTTACCAGATTGGTTAATAATTCAAACTTTTTATAATGGATTGGTAGGATAACTTTGATCTATTACAGATTTTGCTACAGGTGGATTATTAATTTCAAAACCTTTTGATGAAGAATATTTATTAATAGCAGAGATGGTTACCAATAATTTTCAATGGCCCTCTAAACGAGTAAATCCAAAGAGAGTAGCTAGTATTCACGATTCTAATGCAATGTCTATTTTGGCATCTTAAATTGCCACTATATCAAAGAAGAATGATCAAATTGGAGTGAACTATTCTCAAATACGACCATTATTAGAGGAAAATTCACTAGTACAATTAATTGATACTCAATTAACTTATGAAACAATGAATGTTATAAATTATAACAATAATAATACCTATTCTAATTATTATATTCCTTAATGGAAAATCACCCTAATCTTTGTTGGAATAATTATAAAAATTTGGTGAACCCCTCAGGAAATTCAAATAACCAAGGGAATCCTAACTTTAAACCTTATTAACCTCTTGAATTTAACAATAATTCATAAGTTAAGGAAAAGAAGTTGACTATGGAAGAAGTGATGTTGAACATGGGAAATAAAATACAAAATCATGGAGCTGCAATTAGGAATATTAAAAATCAATTAGGACATATTGCTACTGCACTTAGTATAGTAACCACTTAGTAACAGACCTTCAAGAATTCTTCCTAGCACTGTTGAAGTTAATCCAAAAGATCAGAATAAGGAGCAAGCAAATTAAAGTTATTCAATTACGAAATGGAAAATAAGTGGAGACAAGAATCCAAAGAGAAACTAAAGTTGAGAAGGAGAAGGTGGAAATTGAAAGTGATAATGATAAGAATAAACTAATAAAAATTTCTTTAGAAAAACCACCGCCTCCATTATCTCAACGATTGAAGTAGAAGAATAAAGATAAACAATTTTTAACTTTTTGTAAATCCTTAAAAATTTAAGGATAAATATTCCTTTCATTGAGGTCCTTTCATTGAGGCTTTTCATTGAGGCTTTGGAACAAATGCCAAGTTCTGTGAAATTTATGAATGATATACTAAACAAGAAGAGTAAGTTTGTAGATCACGAGACTATTTCACTCAATGAAGAGTGTAGCACAATTATTCAAAAAAAGCTTCCTCATAAGTTAAAAGGTCCTGGTAGTTTTACTATAGCTTGTGCTATTGGTGAGAAAATTTTTGGAAAATCCTTATGTGATTTAGTAGCTAGTATTAATCTTATGCCTCTATCAATTTTTAAATGTTTAGATTTAGGAAAATTAATAATGAGAGTCAATGAACATAAAGTAATATTTAATATAGCAAAAGCTATGAAATATCCTGCGATACAAAAAGATAATGAATGTTTTAGAATGGAAGTTACTGATTATCTAAGTAATGAGCAATTTAATGGAATGTTTGAAAAAAAATTAAATCAAGAAGAGAATTACGAGAATGAGAACGAAATAAAAAATGAGAATTTAGATTATGTTTATGACAAATTTGAAATTTTGGACCTTTTGGAAAATGATAATAAAAATCTTACTCCTTCAAGTATTAATATTAAACCACCTTAAAGTATTAAACCACCTTAACTTGAACTGAAAGTATTACTTACCCATTTAAAATATGTGTTTTTATGAGATTCATCTACATTGCTTGTTATTACATCTTCCAATTTAATTGAAATTCAAGAGCAAAAATTAGTAGAAATGTTGAAAAAAATATAAGAAGGTCTTTAGATGGACTTTAGCAGATATTAAAGAAATCAATCCTTCAAATTATATGCACAGAATTCTATTTGATTAACAATATGAACCTAAAGTTGATTCTTAGAGCAGATTAAACCCAATAATGATAGAATTTGTTAAAAAATAAATCTTAAATTGTTAAATACTGGAATTATATATCCTATTTCAGACAGTGGGTGGGTAAGCCCGATCAACTGTGTTCCAAGGAAATGAGGAGTGAAAGTTGAAGTAAATGATAAAAATGAATTAATTCCAATAAGACAAGTTATCGGCTGGCAAATTTGTATAGACTATAGAAAATTAAATGTAGCCACCAGGAAAGATCATTTTCTTTTACCATTTCTAGACCAAATGTTGGATAGATTGGCTGAGAAAAAATAATAATGCTTTCTAGATGGATATACTGAGTGTCATCAAATTCCGATTGCTTCTGAAGATCAAGAAAAAATAACATTTACAAGCCCTTGTGGAACATTTGCTTCTCGTAGAATGCCTTTTAAACTATGTAACGCACCTGTAACATTTTAAAGATGTATGATGTCAATTTTTTGTAATTTAATTGAACATAGAATGGACGTATTTATGAATGATTTTTCTATATTCAAAACTTTGTTATGCTTAAATAATTTAGAAAAAAGTTATGCAACTATGCGAAAAAATCAATTTAGTAATAAATTGAGAAAAATGTTAATTTATGGTTGGAGTAGGAATTGTACTTGGGCATAAAATTTCTGAGAATATAAATAACATTTACAAGCCCTTGTGGAACATTTGCTTCTCGTAGAATGCCTTTTAAACTATGTAACGCACCTGTAACATTTTAAAGATGTATGATGTCAATTTTTTGTAATTTAATTGAACATAGAATGGACGTATTTATGAATGATTTTTCTATATTCAAAACTTTGTTATGCTTAAATAATTTAGAAAAAAGTTATGCAACTATGCGAAAAAATCAATTTAGTAATAAATTGAGAAAAATGTTAATTTATGGTTGGAGTAGGAATTGTACTTGGGCATAAAATTTCTGAGAATATCATGGAAGTAGATCCAGCAAAAATTCAAGTTATTATGAAATTACTGCCTCCTACTAAGGTTAGAGGGGTAAGAAGTTTTCTAGGACATGTTGGTTTCTACAGGCATTTTATAAAAAAAAAAATTCAAAATTATTAAGCCATTATGACAACTTTTATAAAAAGATACAAAATATAATTTTAATGAGGAATGCATAAAAGCATTTGAATTACTGAAAGAAAAACTAATCACTGCATCTATAAAAGTTCCACCTGATTGGGAGAAACCATTTGAAATAATGTGTGATGCTAGTGATAATGCTATTGGAGTTGTTTTAGGGAAAAAGTATAACAAAGTTCTTAAAGTAATATATTATTCTAGTAAAACTCTAAATGATGCTCAAATTAATTACACCACTACTGAAACAGAGTTATTAGCTATTGTCTATGCCTTTGATAAGTTTAGACCTTACTTAATTGAAATTAAATATTTAGTGCATATAGACCATTCTGCTATCAAATATTTGATTCAAAAGAATGATGCTAAACTGAGATTAATTAGATGGATACTTCTGCTACAAGAGTTCAATTTTGTGGTAGTAGATAGAAAGGGAACTGAAACAGAAAGGGAACTGATAATCAAATAGCTGATCATTTGTCTAGATTAGAGTAAGAAATATTAACTAATTTTGTAAATGAAATTTTAGAAACTTTCTCTAATGAACTGTATAGTATTGATATAAAGATAATACTGTGGTATGCCAATATAGTAAACATGCCTTTGATAAGTTTAGACCTTACTTAATTGAAATTAAATATTTAGTGCATATAGACCATTCTGCTATCAAATATTTGATTCAAAAGAATGATGCTAAACTGAGATTAATTAGATGGATACTTCTGCTACAAGAGTTCAATTTTGTGGTAGTAGATAGAAAGGGAACTGATAATCAAATAGCTGATCATTTGTCTAGATTAGAGTAAGAAATATTAACTAATTTTGTAAATGAAATTTTAGAAACTTTCTCTAATGAACTGTATAGTATTGATATAAAGATAATACTGTGGTATGCCAATATAGTAAACTATATTATGAGTGATATTCTACCACCAGATGTAAAGAATCGATAATTATGAAAATTTAATCATGATGTAAGATTTTATTTTTGGGATGACCCATATTTATATAAAAAGTGTAAAGATTTGACCATCAGAAGATGTGTCCCTTAAGAAGAAACTGAACAAATAATTGAATGATTTCATGATTCTGAATTTAATTTCATGATTCTAAATTTAGAGGAAATTTTGGAACTAGTAGAACTGCACATAAAATTTTGCAAGCTGGATTTTATTGGCATACTCTGTTAAGAGTGTCAGCATTATTTCGAGGGTTTGTGGTGAGTTGCCCGTAAGAAGCTATCGGTCGCTGGAATTGAAATCCCCTTGCCCGCTTCAGAAGGACGTTGAAGTATGAAATTAAACTGACCCCATATTTTTCATCGTTTAAAATGAAAGAGCACTATACCTCAACTCCTGTATCTATTCCGAAGGATAAACACAAGACTTGAGGATGAGGCTCGATCAAATTAACTAAGAAAAGTATGACGTCCGTCTGGTCTGCGAAACTTTTATATTTGCCGACAAGTTCCCCTATTTTGCTTCCTACAAGGGCAAGCCTTTATATTTAATTACATCTTAAATGGCCAAAGTCATCTAAGAAAACTATCGATAAAAATCAGGAAATGTTATCTTTAAGGAGTGAGGATTTAAGTCGTGACAAACGACAACCTCGGAATCCTAAGACGAGTTAGGGCTTATATTGTATAGCAGGGCTATGGACAGGCCTAAAGATGATGTGAGGGTTTACGTTGTATAAGCAAGCAACCTCGAAGTCCTATGGCTTTGTTGTTTAAGTCTAAGGAAGGAAGATTGATTTAACTGGGGAAGACAGGTCTTGCTGTTGAAGCAGGTCGTGCTGCCCATCATGCTAGCTCCAAGCTCCTCACCACAACGAGTTTGCGTTATCTAGTGTGTCAAGTTATAATATCAAATCAGGTGGCCCTATGGTTGAAGTTCTTTAAATTTTATGAGGGCCTATTAAAGTTGATTAGAGCGACACCGGTTAGGATCCTACGGTTCTCACCACTATTTTTTATTGGATTCATTTAGTCCAAATGAACTTACTAAACTCAACTTAATGAGTTCCATAATCTCATTTAAACCGTGGGAAGCCTCGTTAGCAACCGTAGGTTACCTCCTCCGAGGGTTTCCCGTTCATCCAATAGAGACGTCTTAATTTAATTGAGGTTGTGGTTTTGTATGATGTTTGTGATAAATGATGTTTGTGATAAAAGGTTTTGTATGATGTTTGTGATAAAATCTTGAGTTGTTTTATATTTTAAATGTTGTGGCGGTGAATTTTATCTTGGTTGATTTTAATTTTGGGTTTCGGGTTATGGTTATGGTTAACATGCAATTTTATGTTATTTTCATTCACACAATCATAAAACATGTAAGGAAAAGGTAAAAGAAAGATGGTACTATAAACTGTAAAAGCGTACCTGGCGAGTCTTCTCGTTCCATCACCTGAAACTGTTCCGAGTCCTCTCATTCCACCACCTGAAACTTAAAATGCATGTGAGGGCATTTATGAAGAGCAGAAAAACTAAAGTTCTTGGGGGGGTTCATAACTCTATGTTGTATTTTGTTAACTCCATATTTTGGTGAGTCCTTAAGAGTTTAATTAAGGAGTATCAATAGGTTTTTTCATTGAGTGAAGATTAATAGGTTTAATAGGTCTATGAGGTATCCAACAAGTTAGGAGGGGGAAGCAGGTCCATGCCTCCCTCTCACCAACTGGTGAAAAGCCTCGAGTCTGAAAAGCCTCGAGTCTTTACTTAATGGTTCATCCTGTAAATATCCTTCTATTTAAACTTATTATGTTTCTTAATGGTAATACCCTTATTAACCCTTATTACTCAATGAGCACTGATGTCTCAATTATCCCTAAGAATGGGTTAATTATCATTTATCATTTAATTTGAAAATTATGTGAGTGAATTTCCTTAGAGGGGAAATTAGGGTAATTTGAACACTTAGCAAAATTTTTAATCCTAATTGGGCTTGGTGGTGTTTCAAGGATGTTTGATTATGTTATGTTTATTTCTTTAATCCTCATTTAGTCAATTTTGACTTAGCCTAAGTCCCCACTAAGCCCTTAAGACCTAGGTGAGTACCTTAATTAGTTTTGAAAAGGGTTAAGCCTTAAGTGGTCATGATCCATGATTTGAATTTTATTTTGAAAACCAAAATAGGGGTATTAAATTGATTAATTATTGACCTCAAAATTCATACCCCTAAGCACAGGATCATTTGATTTTAATAAACTTTCAAATTTTTAATGATTTAGAAATTTATTAACTTATCTTTTCAATTAAGAAAGTTAGATTGGTTTCTACCAATTAATCCCTTGTGTTTCAAACATCAAATAAATTGATTAAGATCAGAGGTTACCCATTTCCCTCCTTAAATTAAGCCTAAATGTTAATTAAGGCTAAATTTCCAAAAATAAACATTTGCCCCTATGGCTCTAACACTTCATAATTTGTTAAATTCAATTCAAATGACTTTGAAATTTTTATCCTACCTCATTCATGGGTCAATTAAGACCTCAAAAGAGAAAATGTGATTTTTCAAAATTTAATTTATTTTATATAAGTATTTTCATGCAAAAATAGGATTTTTCAAAGTATTTTTACTAGAGGTAGACTTAGACCAGAGAAGCCTTTGGATTAAATTTCATAATTTTTTGAATTCTATGTGATTTATTAGAATTATTTTAAATTCTAGGCTATTTAATAAAAATAAGATATTTTATTTGATGAAAATTAAGTTTTGTATTTTTGGAAAATCTCACTGAGGTTAGAGAACACAGAGGAGCAAATTATATAATTTTTTGATTTTTCTTTGATTTATTGGAATTATTTTAGTGAAGTCTCATTTTTTTGGCCCTTAAAAATCATTTTAAGCTTGAAAATTCAATACCTAATTATTCCTAAGTGATTAGGAAGCAATTTAGAACATTTCCCTGAGTTTACTTGTTTTTGTGATTTTTATGAATTTTTAATTATTTTAAATATTTAAAATAGGCTAAAAATCACATTTTTATTTTAAATATAATTTATTTTTATAAAATACCCCTGATCACAGAGAACTCAAAAAACTAAGTTTCATAATTTTTTTAGTTTTATTTTGATTTTTAAAAAATCATTTAAGTGTCAAAAGTTGTATTTATCTTTGAAAATTAATTTAAATTACCAAATGAACTCAAAATAATTTTGAACTTCTTATGATGAGTTCTCTGGATCATAAATCACAGTGGAGATCAAAAACAGTGGAGATCAAAAATCAAGTTAAGTTATTTAAATGTTTTTATTTTCCAAAATTAATTATTTTAGTGATTTAGTGTTTGTAAAATTTGAGGGCATTTTAAATGACTTGACACATGAAATTATTTCTAAAAGCTTCTCTAGTCATGGTGGACCTTCCAAAATTTTCTTAGGATTTTCTAATCAACATGCTAATTTCCATGATTATTTCAAAGAAATAATGTGGAAGATCTTGAAAAATATGGATCTCTATATAGGAACCTCCTTTACTTTGGAAAAACCAGAGGATATTTCCCCCTGCAGAGGCTACAACATACCAAAATTTTAAGCCAATGTGATGTGCCAATATGCATGTTAACTAATTAAAAAATATTTTATGCATCAAATGGACTTGAAATTTATTCCACATCATTTTCCTCTGTTCAGTGAGAAAGAGGGTGTTTTTATTTTATTTTTGTGATTTTTCTACACAAAGTTATGAATTTTCTAAGATTTTTCTACACAAAGTTATGATTTCTACACAAAGTTGTGTATTATCTAAGTTTAGGGTATTTAAATAAATAAGAAAAAGCCCTATTTATCTATTTAAACTGCGCATGCTGACTAGATCCTAGGCAGCTCCAAAGGCATGCGTGGCGCGCTATGGCTGGACGCCGCCATCCATGTTGCTGTTGACTCGGCCCGGGGTCTATGTCCCGGAGCGTTGTCCACCTCGATCTCCTCCATCCATTTGATACACGCTCGATCGAACGGATCCCCGTCATCGTCCCCAATAGGATGATCTCGAGATCGTCTAGACTAAAACCCTAAGATCTCAGCCTAGACTCAACCAAATCACCTCAGGTTTGATCCTATTTGACTTGTCTAAGTGAGACAAACATATCCATACGGTAATCATGCAATTAAATTATGCCTAATTAAATGAAGAATTGAAATAGGCTCGGGATGAGATGAGGTTTTATACCTTTGCTCTGAGAAGTGAAGCTTCGATCAGAGGGGTTCAACATGTTTGTTGGAGTTCAAGGAGGCGAGGGATTGAGTCTCTGGTCTTGGTGTAAGGCCAAAGTAGGAATTCGATCACGGCCGGATTTGGGTGTTAGTCTAGAGCTATGGTAGAGGCTCTGTGGAAGGGGGATTTTATGGGGTTTTGGCCTCTTTCACAGTTGTGAAGGTGTGGGTGAAGTTAATTTGAGTTTGGTGGCCTGTAGAGGTAAATTGGATTCTGTCCTAGTTTCCAACAAGGTTTCAAGCTCAAAATTGAGCTCCGGCAATGAGAATTGGTTGGGAAAAATAGTTGGAATGCACTGAGGGGATCTTAGGAAAGCTCTGTGAGAAGTTTGGAGAGGCTTCTCTAAGAAAATTTTCAGCACACCTCCCATGGCCGTGGAGGTGAGTTTTTATAAAACTATCGACGGGGTAGCTCTCAAGGTACAAGTTTGGGTGCATTGTGGTGCTTAGGTGGAGGGTAGAGGAGCTCTTCAATTTGATTTGGTTGAGCTGGCCTTTAGGTTTTATTTGGGTGAGGGGTCATGGGGGTGGTTCTCAGTTTTGAGCTTTTTCGACCACTAGGATGGTCTATCGGCCAGTGGGAGGAGGCTAGGAGCTTAGGGAATCCAGAGGAATCCATCACAACAATTTAATGCAGATGTGATTTGATTTGGCAAAGATATCTTAAGCATGTGCATTTTTGGAAATAATATCCCTCAATTTGGGGGACCTTTATTCCATGGCTTGATTTAGGTGGTTTCATGGTGTTTGGACTGGTCACTAAGTCCAACTAATGGTTGGAGTGGAGTTAATTTAGTGACTTTAGGGTGGTTAGGTCACATTTAGTGCATGGGTCCAAGTGGGTGCAAATGACCAAAACTTCGGTTTGGGCTAGGCTAGCTATGTCAATTAGCTCACATAAATATTTCATTTGGTGTATATGATCATAAGGAACAAGTTTGGTGAAGGATAGAAGTAGTTTTGAGCTCAATTGAAGGGTCAAATTTGGGGGAATTTTGAACTTTAATCAATTTGATCATGTTGGGCTATGCTTGGGTCTAGCTTGGGTTAGCCTTGGGCTAAGTCCAAATTGATTGTTTTAAATGGTCAATAAGGACCTCATGAAGAGTTTTCAATATGAAATGGATGCCAATTTGGTTAAGGTAATCAATTGGGTGAAATTTGGGGATTTGGCCAATTTGAGGCTAAATTTGGAAATTTTGGATTTAGGCCAAAATTAAGTGGATTTGAGGCTTCACCAAGGCCAATTGATGGTTGGTTTTGATGTATAGGAATGTTATCAAAATTTTGCAACATTAATTTGGGTCAATTGACTAGGCTATGGGTTCAATTTGGTGAGATTAGGTCATATGGTCAAAATTGGGGCTTTAACCTAACTCCAAATTGGGCTCAAATCATGGACCAATTGAGCTTGAATTTTGTTTAATTTGGTCATATCAAAAGTTAATTTTATTTTAGGATTGGAATTGAGGTCAATTGAGGTCAAATTGATGGACATTTGAGTTTAATTTGGGGAAATTTGGGCCCTTAAAGGCAAATTTGGGGGTTTTGGTTAAAGATGGTAAAATTGGTCAAATTGAGACTTGTGGTAGTTGAGAGAAATGAAATTAGGAATATTTATGATTTATTAAGATTTTCTGGGAATTTTTGGAATTTTGGACGCAAGAGGGGTATTTTGGTAATTTGGCCAATTTGGGGATTTTGGGTAGTTTGGGTGTTTTAGGGGTAAAAGGCCAAGATGGGTAATTTGGTAGAGTTGAGGTACCAACCATCACCAATAAGCCATGGACCAATGGAAACCCCATTTTGGATCCTCTACATAGTGGAAACCATAGCCCTAGGGCTGGTAGGTTTAGGGGACCATCTACATGAGTATTCCAAAAAGATCAAGGGACCTAGGCTAGAAATTGAGTTTAGGGTTGTGATTAATTGTGAGTGTAGATGAGTGTAGTGAGTATCCTAGTTCCAGACCAACACCAAGGGTCAATCCTAAGGTCCAGTAGTCCTAAGGTTGACTCGTCTTGAGTTACCCCCATAGTGACCCAACCTACTAAGTGCTAAAGGTTAGGACCAATATGTGGAACTTCAAGTTGAGTAGAGAAGAGGGTAGAATTTCTAATGGTGAGGGTTCCATGTCTAACTTTCTAGGAAAAGTCAACAGGAAAAGTCCTATGGCTAGACCCTAGGCTACTAAAGAGGAACAACTAAACCTCAACCAAAAATGAGGTCAATAAAGAGATGTTAATGAATATATTAAAACATGGGATCGATGTCAGCGAGTAATTAATAATTCTAGAAGAAATTTGAAGGTCATTTTGGAAATGATAGAACTGTTCATAATTTTTGATGTGTGGGGATTAGATTTATGGGACCATTTATATTTTCATTTGGAAGTTTATATATATTATTTGTTGTTGATTATATATATTACTTGTCGTTGATTATATTTCCAAATGGATTGAAGGCTTTTTTGTACCTAAATGTGATGCTTGAAGTGTTTCAAAATTTTAAAATAAAAATATTTTTACAAGATATGGATTGTCGAGTGATTATTATGGATGGAGGATCCCATTTTAGGAATAAGAGGATTGAGAAATTTAATAAAAAATATATTATTATTCATAAATTCTCTACTGTTTATCATCCTCAAACTAACAGTCTAGCAGAGATATCAAATCATGAAATAAAGCGAATTTTAGAAAAAGTTGTGAATCCTGATAAATTGGATTGGTCTGCTAGATTAGATACTGCATAATGGGCATACAAAACTGCCTATAAGACTTCTATTGGAATGTCCCCATATAGACTTATTTTTGGTAAAGCATGTCACATACCATTAGAGTTGGAACATAAAGCATTTTGGGCAACGATGCTTGTAAGAAAAGATTATTGCAACTCAATAAACTTGAAGAGATTAGAAATGAAGCATATGATAATGCAAAAATCTATAAAGAGAAAATAAAAATACTAAATGATCGGAGTATTATAAGAAATAAATTCAAACTTGGATAAGAAGTCCTAATATGTAATGCTAGATTGAGATTATTTCCATGAAAACTAAAACCTAGATGGTTAGAACCATTCAATGTGATCAAAGTCTATCATTACGGAACTCTTGTTATTAAAGATGCTAAAACTGTTAAAACAAGAAAGATATTTAAAGTTAATGGGAATCAATTGAAATATTATTATGAAGGGCACATGTCACAATTTAAAGAAATCTTAATGTTGAGTCATCCTGAATAAAAACCCAACTAAACCATTAGTGTGTCGGGCTGATGACATTAAACCAAGCACTTTGTCGGACGGATGCACCCTATATATATATATATATATATGAGATAGGATGGTGGCGGCTGAGGAGGGAAGTGCTCTGCTAGGGTTTCTGCAGGGATGAAGTTTGGAGGCTGCTGGCTGAAGAGGTGCTCTGAGGTGTTAGTTTGTGGATGTTGTTTCCTTTCTAGCTTCTTCTCTAGGTGGAGGTGGATCTTCGAGTGTATTTGCTGCTAGATTTTACTGTTCCATTGGTTCTCCCCTTGGCTGCTCTATAGTTGCTGGTCTCTTTTCAGACATGGCCACACCTATTGATGTTGCCACTGACTCTCTTTGGACGAAGGTAACTTATGCTGGGGTTGTTGGAAACTCTACTGATGTTTTACAAGACTTGGATCATTTGGTTTTCCCTCAGGAATTTCATGACACTGCTGCAGGAAAAGAAAGCTGCCCTTGCATCCATCCACTTGGAACCAAGGAGGGAGAAACTGTTGTGCTCTTTACCAACAGAGAAATAACCTCTCTAAAAGAAGATGTGAAGTTTAACTTAATAGAGAAGTTTCAATCGGGACACCCAAGAATGGAGCTGATTAGAAATTTCTTTAAATCACTTAAATTTATTGGTAATTGGAAGATAGGGCTGTTGGATGGAAGGCATTTACTCATCCAATTAACTACTGAGGAAGACTATGCCAGACTTTTTGCTAAGCAATCTGTAATCATTGCTGGAACTACAATGAAAATTGTAAAATGGACCCCTGACTTTGATCCAAGTAAAGAACCACCGGTTGTTCCTATTTGGTACAAATTCCCTGGGCTTCCACTTCCTTTCTTCAA
>NW_018250400.1:34736-36330 GCF_001263595.1 Phalaenopsis equestris | reverse complement strand
AATATTATCAGAAAGGAATTTCAAGAAATCACTATAGTCACACCCTCACCTTCCCCTTTAGTGGGAGAACAGTCAGAAATTCATAGCATGGCACCTGAGGATCAGATCATTGCTGGTATTCAACAGGCAAAAGAAGATGATTGGCAGGTACAAACACCAAGAAGAAAAAGAAAACAAATAAATGAAGTTCAGAAATTACAGCTGGGAGGATCTAAACAGGGTGAGAGTAAAATCAATCTCAAAATTGGTTCTTCCCATCAACATAGAGGAAGAACCAGGTCAAGATCACAACCCTCATTATCAATCCAACAAACAACTGATTAATATCCTCTGTTGGAACATTAGGGGAATTGCCAATCGCCTCTCCCTTAAAAGAGTCTTACAGTTAACCCATAAATATAAACCTTGGTGCATTGTGATCCTAGAGCCTATGGTTCACAAAAACCATCAAAAGTTTACCATAAGCCTTGGTGGTTCTGACCACAGACCCATCCTTATCAGCATCACCTCCTCAGAAAATACATCTTCCCCCTCCCCATTTAGATATCTGAATATGTGGTCTTCTCATCCCTCCTACAATCCTTTCATTGACAATCGTTGGAATGGGATTACACATGCTGATCCTATTATCAAACTCAGCCTATTACAGATCAAAACTGCTAAAGCACTGAGGAGTTGGAGTTGGGGGACTTTTGGGAATGTCTTTACAAATGTGTATGAATTGGAGAAGGAAGTCCAAAAATTAGAGCAACATGAACAGAAGGGTTTAGCTGAGGAAAAAGACCTACTAACTGCCCAAAATAAGCTTCTTATTGCCATTGAGTACCGAGATCAATATCTAAAGCAAAAAGCTGCCATGAACATCTTCAAGGAGGGGGACAGGAATACCAAATTCTACCATGCTTACATAAAGTATAAAAGGAAATGTAATACTATACATTCTATTGAGACTGTAGAGGGGAAGTGGCTGCATGAAAATGAGGCAATTGCTAATGATGTTGTAAACTACTTCAAAAAACTGTTGACTCAAGAGAATAATCATAGATGCCCCATTGATCCAGAATTTTTTAGTGATGAGAAGGATTACACTGTCAATCTAAAACTAGCTGATATTCCTGATGAAGGGGAGATTTGGAAGGCTATTAACTCTATTGATAGTAGCAAAGCAGCTGGTGCTGATGGTTTCACAGCTGAGTTTTATAGGAAATCATGGAACATTATTAAGCCTGAAGTGATTGATGCTGTAGCCAGTTTCTTTCAAGGAAATAATCTCCCAAAGTATTTCAGTGCTTCTACATTTGTGTTGATCCCCAAATCAGAGATACAAACCACATGGAATCACTTCAGACCCATTTGTCTAACCACTGTACTCAGCAAAGTAATTAGCAAAATCATTGTCAATAGACTCCAACCTCATCTTGAACATATTATAAAACCCAACCAGACTGCATTTGTGAAGGGGACATCCATTATTGACAACACACTCTTGGCACAGGAACTTCTGCATGACCTGAATAAGACCTGCAGAGGTGGCAATCTGAGATACAAATTGGATTTGAAAAAGGCTTATGATATGATATACAAATTGGATTTG
>NW_018250400.1:6727-34672 GCF_001263595.1 Phalaenopsis equestris | reverse complement strand
TTGCTAGAGGATTTCACTCTGACTTCTGCCATAGATTACATAGATGGCTTCACAACAATGATAATTCTATTCTCATAAATGGCAAAGGCTGGGGTTCTTTTACTGCATCCAGAAGCCTGAAGCAAGGGGAACCCCTATCCCCCACTGTGTTTATTATTGCAATGGATTATTTGTCTAGAATGCTTGATGACTCCCTCCTAAATCAAAACTATACTATTTACCATCATAGATCCAACATTGCCATCACTCACTTGATCTATGCTGATGATATCATGATTTTCTCTAGAGCTTACAAAAATGCTGTTAGGAAAGTGTATCAGACTCTTCAATGATTTCAAACACACTCTGGTATGTGTTTTAGCTCTGAAAAGTGCCTGTTGATCTTTAATAAGCATACTAAACATAACTGCAAATAGTGGGTTTCTAGCTATACCGGCTTCTCTAACTCTCAGCTTCCTATCAAATATTTGGGAACCATGCTACTTACTGGTAGGACCAAGCAAATTCAATTTGAAGATGTCATAGATAAGATCACTACCTACCTCAATGGGTGGACTCACTCCTTCCTTTCAAATGGGGGCAGAATCATTATACTGAAAAGCATACTAACTACTTTCCCCTCTTATATCCTACAGGTGACGAACATCAAGAAAAGTACTCAGATACAGATTGAAAGAGCTTTTAACAGATTCTTATGGTCTGGATAGAGGCAGCAAATGCATTGGGCTTCATGGCAAAAAGTAGCTAAACCTCAACTGGCTGGGGGAATTGGGTTTAAGGGAATCAATCAGCTATTCCAAATAAACCTATGTAAGCTTTGGATTAAATTTAGAGCTCAGACTTCACTGTGGGCTCTATTTATGAAGGGAAAGTATTGTAAAAATCAGCACCCCACCCTTGTTGAAAGGAAGTTAGGGGATTCTAAAATTTGGGGCAAAATGCTTCATATAAGACACACTGCTGAAAACTTATTCATTTGGGATCGGGGGAAAGGAAAGTTAAATTTCTGGCTGGATAATTGGTGCCCTAAAGATTGGTTGTCCCCTATTAGTAACAACCCAAACCCTGATCTCAAGGTGGCTTACTGTTGGGTGGATGAAGATTGGTCACTACTTAAACTTTCAGAAATTCTACATGCCAACTCCATAGAAAAAATTTCCAGCATCAACATCAATAGAAGTAAACCAGATAAAATTTTCTGGCAGTCCTTCTCAAATCAAAGCCTTACTAAAGTCATTTATTCCAAAATCTTCCAATGAGAACATCTATCCTGGAGCAAAATCATTTGGAGTAACTATCTATCCCCCTCCATGTCATTTTTCTGTTGGAGGGTCTTTAACAATCTCATCCCTACTGATGATATCCTTAAACTAAAGGGGCTGAGAGGACCTTCTGTATGCAGGTTCTGTAGTCAGGAGGAGGAATCATTGCTACATCAATTGAAATTATGCTCCAATACCTCTTATTGTTGCATGGTTCACTTGGATAGAAAGAAACAAGGTTAAGTTTGAAGAAGGCAGACCAAAAATTCAGAGGGTAGTCAGAAACAGTATTTCTTACTTTAATAAGATGATTGAATACAAAAGATTTTCCAACATCTCCAAGTCTTACTCTTTGGGACAACCTGACAAGAAATATGTTCATAGGTTTTTTTGGAACCCTCCTGATCATCAAACAGTAAAGGTAAATATTGATGGCAGCTTCAATAAGTCAAGTGCAGGTGTTGGGGGTGTCTACAAAAATCACCTTGGGCAATGTCTATTCTACTTCCACATCCCCATTGAGGCTACTGATGCTGTTGAAACTGAACTAATGGTTGTTTATTGGGCTTTGAAAATTGCCAAAATGGCTAGCCGGACAAAATTATGGGTTGAAGTAGATTCTACTGCTGTTATCAAGATATTGAGGGATGATGATCTTATACCCTGGCACCTTATCTATTGGACCAAAAAGATTAGAGAAATTTCATCACTGATAAATGTACAGTACACTTTTATCTTTAGAGATGGCAATCAGCCAGCCAATTGGCTTGCCATACAAGGGTACAATTTACAAGAGTTATCTGTTGTTGTCTCCCCTCTTCGTACCCTTCAGTTTCTACTGCAGGGTGACAGGTTAAAGGTCCCATATTTCAGAATTGCTAACTAAGAGCTAACATGATTGTTCACTTCCTGCTATGATCTCTCTCTCTCCCTCTCCCTCTCCCCCAATCTATTCTAAGGTTTTCTGTATTACATGCTAGCTGGGATCTATGTCTTTCCCTGGCAAAATTTTGTTGTTAACATAGATTGTTTTGATTTTTGGGGAGAACTTATGATTCCTGTATTGAATCATTAAGTCTCCATCTGTCTTTCCCATCTTGTAACCCTCTTTTATCAACATGTAGGGAGATTTATACATCTCCTTTTTTTTAAATATATATATATATATATAGATATATATATATATAGAATGGTGCTGGCGGCTGGAGATCTGCTAAGTCTCCATCTGTCTTTCCCATCTTGTAACCCTCTTTTATCAACATGTAGGGAGATTTATACATCTCCTTTTTTTTAAATATATATATATATATATATATATATATATATATCTTAGTATTTATTTTTTAATAATTGCTCTAATGTATTAGGAGATAATAATACCATAGAATCCTACACAATACTATATATCATAAATCAAGACAAATAATGGTATTGGACAAAAATTTGAGAATGAATTGAACTAAAGATGAAACGGACGCAATTTTGGCATTGGCGCCGACGGCGCCAGCATGGGCGTCGACGGCGCCAGTATGGGCGTCGACGGTGCCAGCATGGGCGTCGACGGCGCCAGCATGGGCGTCGACGACACCATCGGGGGCACCGACAGTGTTTAGTGTGGTTTCGACAGTTCAAGGAGTTTTTGGCAGACTTTGGCCAGATTTCACTTTAAAAAAACTTCTTAAAGGTCTTTTTAAAGGATTGAAAACCATTTTAGATGACAAAATACTTCTAAGTGTCAAAATCCATGGCTTCCAATTCCAGAAACCCTTCAAGATATTGGATTTTCAATCAAAGAAAGTTCATCAGTTGTTACCTGCAAAAATTATATGAAAAAGTCATCACGAAGACGAGTCTTTCAAGGAAGAGGCTTTTTCAATCATGGATTGAGTAATCCAAGTTCACAAATTGAGAAAATCATAGTACTGAGATGTTGGGAAGTTCTATGCTACACTACCATTGCAGTAGTTATTCCAGTGGTAAAAGAATTCTACGCTAATGATCCTGAATATTTTATATTGAAGGATTTATGAGGTTGACACCACTACAGGTATATATATTGTTATCAA
This sequence comes from Phalaenopsis equestris, assembly GCF_001263595.1. NCBI lineage: Eukaryota > Viridiplantae > Streptophyta > Magnoliopsida > Asparagales > Orchidaceae > Phalaenopsis > Phalaenopsis equestris. The sequence continues at coordinate 31,344 of NW_018250400.1, read as the reverse complement.
GTAATAATGGAAGCCCCAAATATAAATCCCACGGGGAAGGTGTAAATTAGCAATGATAAATTTTAATAGGAAATTTATAGAAAATCAAACAAAATGTCTGTCACAAATTTTGAATGTTGAGATTTTAACTAAACTAAATTACTTAACTATTAGCAAAAACAGAAATGCAAGTTTTAAATATTAAATACTAATCTAAGAACTATATTTAGGTAATGACGATTTCTTATGTGAAAACGTATCCTTCCCACTACAATGAAATTCTGGTGAAATGAGATGAGATAAATGTTTTTAAAATGGATTGTGCCAAATAAGAGAAATTTTAATTCTCTACCCTGATACAGTGCATAGAAAATCATTGGTTAATCTTAACTTTAGTCCCTAAATCCGTGACTAGGCTAGGAGAATACCGGCTCCCACTCCAAAGCTCCCACTTCCCTTCACTTGAAGACTAATTCTCGCTTTAATTTTTAAAGACTAAGACCATATTGGGGACTTTAGTCTGTCACCCTAAAGATTCTCCAATTTTACACCCAACAAAGAATATTTCTGTATTTTCTTCATGAAATCAAATGTGATCCTCACTCTATTGTAGAACTCATACTCCATTTCTCGAATCATATGTTTCACAACATATTTTAACAAATCAATCGATGAGACTGAAAGTAAATTAAGTTTGAAGTTGAAAAAGCATCACAATTTATTTTATATTTTAATTATGGCACATTCATTTTATCTCTTCATTTCACCATATCTCAGAGTAGAGGGAAAGATAGAGGGAACTACTCAGACTTCATGAGAAAGATATAACAAAACACAAATTTCATATATAAAATAAAGTTCATACAACACTAAATAAACAAACAAACTTATCTAGAACTCTTTCTCAAAGCAAATCCTTTGTAGCCTTTCCTTAGAAATGTGGGAAGAAGAATTCTCTCACTTTTCTCATTCTCCAACACTCTTATGAAAAGTTTCACACAAAATCTCACCACAAAAACTCTAAACTATGAAAGCAAAATCACTAATTAACTCCAATATGTTAATGGAATCAATGATGTGGAGCGAAAAATGAACTTAAAGGAGTGAAAAATGTACAGGAGCCAATTTTTTTATGAAATTCAGCCCCAAATAGAGCTCAAGTTTGGTTCTCCAATAGGTGCCTCCAAAAACTCTTCAAAAAGTCTTCCAAATACATCGAACCTTCTAGAAACGGGTTTGCACTGCCTTTGGCGCCGTCAGTGCTGGTGTGGTGTTTTCGGTGCTGAGTAAAAATCTCCAACATTAAATTGTTTTGCACCGTCTGCGCTGACCTCGGTGTTGCCGGTGCTGAGCATTTCTTTAAAAACTTAATTTTGACTCTAAATTTCATCTCTTTTGCTTTCTTTTTCCTTTAAGCCCTAAAAATCAACAATACAAGAAAACATCAAAATAGCTTCCATTAAAATGCAAAATCACCAAAAATGAGTATAAAATATGGGTCTAAAAATTTATATATTTTCGGTGTATCAAAATACTCCAAACTTACATGTTATTTGTCCTCAAGTAACTTCTCTACTACATAAAAATATGACTTATGATAAAAAATTTAACTTTTAGACTTCCATATTTTTGTTTTCTAAATATAATAGTTTTAACTTAAGAAAAATTCAAAACAACTCCAATTAATACTAAAGGTGTAAGGATATTCACTAATTAAGTCTAAGGTTTTTGATCCTCTATTTCTTTGAAGAAAAATTACAATTTGTTATATTAAAGTAACTAAGAAATTTGTATGAAAAATAACTTCATAAAACTTTATTAATAATTAAGTTAACATTCAAAAAAAAGATTCGAAAATGTGTCCAAGTCTTTTTCCTTAAGTTGATTCAGGTGAAGCCAATTTTTAATTAGGCATATCATCAAGCTTCTCCTCACATCTTTTCTTTTTCTTTTCTTTTTTTTTTCTTCTTTTCTTTCTCTTTTCTTTTTCTTTTTTTCTTTTTCTTTTCTTTTCTTTATCTGAGGATTACTATATCTAGATAGCCTTTAATGATTTTGAACTTCACTATCCTCTTCTCAAAGTTAAAAACTTTTTTACATTTCTTCACTTAAAAAAATTTATATTAACTTGAAGATTTAATCAAGTTTAATTCTTTTCATTTTACATAAACCTCTTTAAAATTTTTAATACTTCAAAAATACAAATTTTTTTTACTAAAAATAGAAAAACAGTCTTATTCTTTTTTACCAAATATCTTAACACATAGAATTAACCTTTACTTAAATTTACTATATATTTAGAAACATAAATATAGTTATCCAAAGTTAACTCCTAATAGCAAAGGTGATGTTAAATTTAAAATTTTGAACATATAGTAACTGAGGACAAAAAAAACTTCTATGATCCATCCTCAAAATATCTCCCGGTTGAATCATCATCTGTTCCAACAACTCCCTGTTGTTGGGTTCACTTGAAGTAGGCTCACTAGGGGTTCTAGAAGTAGAAGGAATATCCATGGCTTATCTTCCAGATCTCCAATCAACATGGGACTCATAACTTTTGATGTTGGCAGGCCCAATCGGTCTCTGAGGCTCAATTCTCTCCTTATCAGGTCTGAAATCAACTCCTGCATGCTCACAAAGTGTGTAAATCAGAGCAGGGTGTGCCAATCCACCAGTGGTCTCTCCCAGAGCAATAGATTGAGTGTTCATAAAAATGATAGAGCCTACATTTATATCCATCACTTGTTGAATACAGTAGTTTAGGATGGCTCTATCCTTGGTCACTTCACTATGATGATTTGTTGGAATTATCCTCCCATAAATAAAATAGTGTCAGGCTTTACATACTACATTTAACATAGAAAGGGGAAAGTTAACTTTAACTCCATTTTTTATTTTCCAAGCCCCCTTTTCACTAGTCAGAAAAGAAATAACTTTATCTGAAGTATGATCTGTAGCAGAAAAAGAATGATACTGCCATCTATACACATCTTCTAACTGATAAAACTCATTAATTTTTCTTGGAGTAAACTCCACCCTTTTTCCTCAAACAAAAACAAAATCATCAGAAGACAGAAGCCTCAAGAAGGTTGACATAAAATTCCATTACAATCCCAACTATTGCATTGACAGTAAAATAGAAGAAGTTTTCCCATTGCCGAGAGATAATCAATCGTTCAACTTCTCCTCCCGGATGTTTAAAACCTTAGTCTTGAATTACTTTTTTATTTTCTTACAAATTATGAAAACAAGTACTGACTCTAAAGCTAACAAATCTCTGCTCGTCATATTCTACTTTTCTTTTGCTCGATCTAGGTGTCATAGGAAATCTAGAAAAATTTGAAAAATTCTGATTAAATCGCAAAAATTCTAAAAATCAAATTGTAAACTACTTTAAACTTAAATCTACTAAGTAAGAATTCTTCACGAAAGAATTTTCTTAAAATTTCTAAAAAAAAATTCCAAGTTTTGGATCTAGTCAATGTGAGAAAAATCTTTGGTGAAAACCAAAAATTTTTAGTTTAAAGTGTAGCTCTTACTTAGAGAAGGTGAAATTTGTTGTTTCTTTGCCTTGGTGAAATCTGTTGTTTCTTTGCCTTAAAATCGCCTCAAATCTGCCCAAAATCAAGCCCTATGTGCAAAACTGAAGGTTGAAGGTGACTTAAGAGGGTTAAAATGGAGGTTTGCTGGTGAAAATTGTGAATTAAAGGGTTATATCGCTGCTCTTGGGTCGAGGGCGCCGTCGACGCTGAAGGCCCAAAATTCACTATTTTGATTTTTCAAATTTTCAATTTTTTTTCAATTTTCTTTAAAGTTCTTAGTATTTTTAAAAACAAATTTTTATCTAAATTCATAAATACACATTTCACAAACAATCATTTTCACAAACAACAACAAACTGTCTTTTATATATGAAAATACACTCTTTACAAACACATTTCACAAATTCATACCTATTAAACAAACTAATAATAAATCAACATTGAAATCAAGCCACAACATTAAACGCTGACATAAAACTATACACATAATCAAAGTTTAGAATTATAAAGCAAAAACAAATCAAATCAAACCTAACCAAATCCATACAATTACACTAGAACACAAACATTTTTAAGCAAGTAAAGAGTTCACAATCTTTAATCATTCAGCCTCATCTTCAGTGCTTTCACCTCCTCTAATATCTCCCACAGATTGGTAATGAACATATAGGTTGCAAAAGGATCGATACGGGAATTGATCTGTCAATTTTTCTTCGATCCACCCATTTTTTTTAAACATCTGAACTAATCCTGCTTCAAAAGTTCCAGTGTGATCAAAATTTTCTTTCATTCTCCAATCTAAGTGATCAAAAAGGTACTTGAGATCTCCTGCTGCATTCATAATACTCTGATGTCCTCTTTCAATTTTCTTCAATTTCATCTCTAAAGCAAGCGAACTTCCAACTGCTAGTGGCATTAATAGAGATGAAGCATGTGAAGAACGATCTATAATAGCATTTAGTGTTTCATTTCCATTACCAACATACAGATCATCAATAGGAATCATAATCTCCCAAGGTAGTAAAACTTTTTCCCAACTTTCATAGGGCACTTAGGATTGACTGTAAATCAGAAAAATTATTGAAGGATGCTAAAATCGATAAATTAGCCCATTCATAATGATTCCCATCACAGATTTAAATATAATTGAACCTATATCAATAAGTTTCTCCATTTGAATGCAGTAGTTTAAAATAACACTCTCCTTGGCGACTCTACTGATCTTCATAGTATGGAGTAATTTTGCAAAACTAAAGAAATACCATTGTTTCGAAATTGGAGTGATGAAGTAGGAAAAATAATATATCCTTCATCTCATACTTCTCACATATCACTTTCATCAGTCAGAAAATTATAAATATCTTACATTAAATATGGCGTTAGAAATAAATTTGCATAATGACAGATTGGAACATTTTCTATCATATACAATTCATTAATCCTCCCAGGAGTAAATGGTACAGCCTTACCTCAAACGAAAACAACTTCTTAGGTAATTCCATGTAGATTTTGCATACATTTCCTTCACACAAGTATAACAACTGCAGCATTAGTGTAACACAGAACTTCTCATCGCCTTTGCAGAATGATCTTGTCAACTGTGGCACTTGGATTGATCAACCCATGATTAACAAAACCTCTTTCCTTGATCAATCCCTTCTTCGTAATAATTTTATTGTAATATCTGTGCGTCAAAACTAATAAACTTTTTTCTATAAAAAACTCCATGCCTCAAAGTATTTCTGGAATTGGAAGCCATGGAATCCAAAAATAAGAAGTTTCTAGGCATCCTAGGTAGTTTTAGGACTTTAAAAACACCTCCTGGCAATTATTATGGAGAAAAATCCCGGCAAAGTTAGCCAACAGTCATAGGAACCGTCTAACCGTCCTCGGCGCTGCCAACGCTCTCGAGGGGCGCTGCTGGCATTGAGACTTGGGCGCCCATTCTGGCATCGTCGGCGACAGTGGTCAAATTTTTCCGATTTTTTTTGTTCAATTAAATCTCAACTTTTCTTTCAATACCAATATTGGGCTTAATTTATAATAAATATAATTGTGTATGATTATTATCTACTAATATATAAGACACTTAACAAACTAATAGTAATACATAAACATATAAGTATGGTTTGCGTACTATAAAACCCTTGGTTTAATGTCGTCAGCTCGACATACCATTAGTTTAGTTGGGTTGAGGTTTATTCAGCGTGACTCAACATCAAAATTTCTTTAAATTATGGCATGTGCCTTCCATAATAATATTTCAAATGATGTCCATTAACTTTAAATATCTTTCTAATATTAGGATCTTTAATCACAACAATTCCATAATGATATACTTTAATTACTTTAAAAGGCCCTAATCATCTAGATTTTAGTTTTCCTGAAAATTACTTTAAAAGGCCCTATCCTGATGGATTTCAATTTTCCTGAAAATAATCTCAATCTTGTATTGTATAATAGAACTTCTTGTTCAGGTTCAAACTTCTTTTGAATAATCTTCCTATCATCTTTCGAAATTGGTTCAAACTTCTCTTTATAAATTTTTGCATTATCATATGCTTCATTTTTCAATCTCCTCAAGTTCACTGAGTTGTAATAATCTTTTCTCAGCAGCATCTTTTAGACTAAAATTAAATTCCTTAATAGCCCAAAATGCTTTATTCTCTAATTCTATAATTAAGTGGCTTGTTTTTCTAAATATCAGTGTGTATGGAGACATTCCTATACGAGGCTTATAAGCAGTTCTATATGCCCAGAATATTGTGTCAAGTCTAGCAGACTGTTGGCACTATTTTGTTTGGAGGAGTTGGCCGTAAGAAGCTGTCAGTCACTGAAATCGAAATCCCATCGCCTGCTTTAGAAGGTCATTTTAATTTACATATAGATTTAATTTTACAAAAATATGAAATCAAACTGACCACATATTGTTTATATTTTAAATGAAAGAGCGTTGTACCTCAAACCCTGTATCTATCCTGAAGGATAAACATAAGACTCGAGGATGACGCTCAATTAAATAAACTAAGAAATGTATGACGTCTATTTGGTTTGTGAAACCATTTTATTTGCCTGCAATTTCACTTATTTAATATGAATAATTAAATAAGGTTTATATTAAGATGGGTTCGGACAAGCTTCCTATAAGGGCAAGCCCTTATAGTTAATTACATCTTAAATGACCAAAGTCACCTAAGAAAACTCTCAATAAAAATCAAGAAATATTATCTTCAAGGAGGTCTGACGATAGGACTTTTCAACGAAATTGGATAAAGAGGTGTGAAATTGGATTGGCTCAAATTTGGAGTATTTTATTTTTGAAATCCAAAGGAGGAAGAACTAGAGGATGTCCTAGATCCAGAGGAGAACCTTGGTGACTTCCCAAGCTATCCTATGGTTTGGCTTTAGTTTTGAGGGGAAAATTTAGGTGTTTCATCTTACCAGTTTTAATAATTTAGGACTTACATTTGTGTGAAATGATCACACAAATAGCCTCAAAGATGTAATAGCCTCTCACACAAATAGCCTCAAAGATGTGAGGATTTAGGTCATGACGAACGACAACCTCAGAATCCTAAGGCGAGTTAAGGCTTAGATTGTACAACATGATTATGCAAAGGCCTAAAGATAGGGTGAGGATTTATGTTGCATAAGCAGATTACCTCGAAGTCCTATGGCTTGTTTATTTATTTTTAAGGAAAGAATGGTTTAGCTAAGGAAAACTATTTTTTCTGTTGAAGATGGTCGTATTACCCACCATGCTAGCTCCAAGATCATTGCTGTGACGAGTTTAAGTTTTCTAGGGTGTCAAGTTAAGATGTCAAATCAGGGGGTCCTATGTTTGTAGTTCCTTAAATTTTATTGGGGATGTTAAATCATGTGTCCCTTTGTGATATTTGTGATTAAATTTTGTATTCTCTTATATTTTGAATGTTGTGGTGGTGAATTTTATCTTGATTAATTTTAGTTTTGGTTTTGATTTTGGTTTTATGGCTATCCTGACAGTTTTAGTTTTCATGCAGGGTGACATCGTTGTTTAGCATGCAAGTTTGTGTTTTGTTCATACATGTAGGTAAGTAAACACAATGTGGAAAGCTTAAGAAAAGACAATGTTGTAAACTATAAATGCGTACTTGGCGAGTCTTCTCGTTCCACCACCTGAAACTCAAAATGCATGTTAGAACATTTTATGCAAAGCAAAAAAAGTAAGGTTTTAGTGACCTACCCAACCCTAGGTCATATCTTGGTGGGTCCCTATTAGTTTGATTAAGGATGATTTTTGTTAAGCAAAACATATTAATTTTTGTAGTCCTCTGAGGTATCCAAAAGGTCTAGAGAAAGAAGTGGGTCCATGCTTCCCTCTCACAGCCCGGTGAAAAGTCTCAAGCTTATTTAAACTTATTATGTTGGTTAGTAACCCATTAATGCTCAGTGAACATTGATATTTCAATTATCTCTATAGGTAGGGTAATTATCATTTGTGATTTAATTTGTAAATTATGTGGGTGAAAACCCTTAATGAAGTAAGTTAGTGTTATCAAAGACAATTAGCCAACTTTTTAATTTGGGCTTGTAGTGTTCCAAAGCTTGTATTTTAATTTGGGCTTGTAGTGTTCCAAAGGTGTTTAATTTTAGCTATGTCCACTGTTTCTAATCCTTATTTAATTTGATTTAGCCTAGGTCACAGCTAAGCCATTAAGATTTTGGTGGATGTCTTAGAAAGAGATTAAAATTTTAAGTGATGATGATTCATTTTTGAAATTCATTTGAACATCAAAAAGGGGTATTAAATTAATGAGTTATTAACACCCAAAACTATACCCCTAAGTCTAGGACCATTTATTTGACTAGACCTCCAAATTTTAATAATTTAAGGAAATTACAAATTTATCCTTTAATTAACAAAAGTGAGATTGGTTTCTACCAATTAATCACTCTTTTGGTTTCAATCATCCAAATGAATTAGTTAAAATCAAAGGTTACCCTTTTCCCTCTTTGAATTAAGCCTAAATGTTAATTAAGGCAAAACTTCCAAAATTACACTTTTGCACCTAAGGCTCTATCACTTCATAATTTGTCAAATTTAATTCAAATGAGTTTAAAATTCTTATCTTACCTTACTCATGGGTCAATTAAGACATCATAAAAAATGTGATTTTTCAAAATTTAAATTCAATTACATAATTATTTTTATGCAAAAATAAGATTTTTCAAAGAAAACTCCATAACTTGACCAAGGAAAAGTTTAATACCTTGAAATTCTTACTATAGGTAGATTTAGATTAGAAAACCATTTGGACCAAATTTCATGGTTTATTGAATTTTTTGTGAATTAATAAAATTATTTCAATTTCTAGAGTATTTATTAATTATAAAATTTTTTAAAAGTTCAAAATTAAGTTTTGTGTTTTTCAAAAATCTCCCTAATATCAGAGAACCAAGGGAAGCAAATATTACATTTTTCTAATTTTGCTTTCATTTATTGGAATTATTTTGGTGAAAACCCATTTTTTAGCTTTTGAAATTTGTTTTAAGCTTTAAAATTCAATATCTTCACTTAGAAAATCAAGAAAATTATTCCAATTTTTCTTAAGTGCTTAGAAAATAATTGAGAAAATTTTCATGAATTTTATTATTTTTGTGATTTTTGTCATTTTTTAATAGTTTAGTATTTAAAAATAGGCTAAAAATGAGATTTTTATTTTAATCACCATTTTATTTTTAGAAAATCCTCTTGATCACATAGAACTCCAAAAATTTCATAATTTTTTGAGTTATATTTTGATTATTAAAAATCATTTTAGTGTCAAAATGCCATTTAACTTAGAAAATTAATTTGAGTTATGAAATGAGTTTAAAATGTTTTGAATTTTTTATGGAGAGTTCTCTTAGTCTTAAACTACAGTGGAGATAAAAAATCAAGTCATTTTTATATTTGTAATTCCCAAAATTAATTATATTTGTGTTTTAGAGTTTCTGAAAATTAGGTGCATTTTGAATGACATGGCTCATGAAAATTTTTTTCAAATAGTTCTCTGGTCACAGTAGACCTACCAAAAATTTTTAGATTTTTCTAAAAAACATGCCAATTATTTTGATTAATTTATATAGATAATAGACATATGCTTGAAAAATATAGATCTCTCTCTAGAGATCATCTCTGACTTCGGAAAAAAATCAAGGAATGTTCCCCATATCAGAGGCTACAACATGTCAAAATTGCAAGCCATGGTGAAATGTTTACATGCATGGAGAATCAAAAGACTTAAAATAGTATTTAATTAATTAATAAATAAAATATGCACTAAAATAAAACATGCATCAATAAACTTCAAACCATTTCCACATTATTTTCCTCTACTCACTGAGCAAGAGGGTACTTTTTATTTTTATTTTTTTGTGATTTTTCTACACCAAGATATGAATTTCTGAAGTTATGGGGCATTTTTTGATTTATTTAATTCCCTATTTATCTATTTAAATGTGTGGCGCCACCTCATCCTAGGCAGCTCCGAAGTTCCATGCAGCGCACTCCTATTTGACGCCGCCATCCACCTCAGCAGTAACTAGGCCCATGGTTTGTGTAAGGAAGCGTTGTCGGGTTTGATCTCATCCGTTGATGAGATAAACACGAGATGAGCTGACTCTGCATCATCGTCCCCAATAAGCTAGCCCAAGAACCGTCCATCTTCAAGGCTTTATATCTCCCTCATTTCTTAACCATATTGAATGAAATTTTTTTTTAAATGCTCGTCTATACTAGAGGAACATATCTATATGGTTAAGATGCCATGAAATTAAGCCTAAGAAAATGGAGAACCGAAATAGGATCGGGAAGAGGAGGAGATCAATATCTGTGCTTAGAGAAGGGAAGCTTCAATAAGAGATGCTCGACACGTTCGTTGGGGGTTCAAAGAGGCTAGGGATTGAGCCTCTTATTGTGGTGTAAGGTCTAGGTATGAATTCGACCAAGCTCGATTTCAGGTGTTGGTCATGAGCTATGTTAGGGTCTCTCTGGAAGGGGAATTTCATGGGGCTTCTCCTTCTTTCACTGTGGTGAAGGTGTGGGTATGTTTAATTTGAGTTCGGTGGACTGTGGAGGTGTATTGAGCTCTATCCTAGTTTTAGGCAGAAGTTTGAGCTCAAAATTGAGCTTCCACAGTGGGAATTAGGGGGGGAAGTGGTTTGCTTGAGTTGAGAAGGTCTCAAAGAGTCTTTGTGAGCAATTTAGAGGGATCTCTCCAAGAAAATTTCCACTCTACTTCTATGGCTGTGGAGGAGAGCTTTTTATAAAAATGGCTTAAGGCTTGTTGTCATGGCCAATTAGGGCGTGAAAAGTGATGCCTTAGGTGGAGGGCAAGGATGCTCTAACATTTTATTTGGATGAGGTGGCCTCTAATTTTTAAATGGGTTTGATTTGGAGATTTATCACGGTTTTGGTGTTTTCCAGCCACTAGGCCAGCCAGCCAGGCCAGGAGAGGTGGCTAGGTGGTCAGGAACCTTAGTGGAATCTGTCAAAGCAATTAACTTAAATTGATGGGAGGATTTGGCAAGGATATCTTTGGTTTGGGCAATTAAGGAAATAAATCCCTTTATTTGGGGGAACTTTGTTCCATTGCTCATTTAGCTTGGGTTAGATGGTCTTGGCTCAGTTCTATGGGTCCCAAGATTGGTTGTGGTGGAGTTAATTTGGCCATGTTGAGTTTAATTTGGTTAAATTTGGTCATGAGTCCATTTAAGTTTACATGGTCAAGGGTTGGGTTTAGGTTAAGATAGCCATGATTTCAAGCCCAATTTAATGGTTTATTTGATGTATATGGTTGTAAGGAAAAGTTTTGGTGAAGGGTTGAATTGGTTTTGAGTTCAATTGGAGGGTCAATTTGAAGGATTTTGGAGATTTGGTCATTTTGGGCATGTTCGGTTAAACTTGGGTATAGATTGGGCTCGCCTTGGGATAAGTCCAAATTGATTATTAGTAATGGTTAATAAGAATTCCATGAAGAGTTTTCAACATGAATTGGGTACCAATTTTGGGGCTAAAGCATTCAATTTGGTGAAATTTGAAGACAGTCAATTTGGGGCAAATTTTGGGCATTTGGACTTATGTCAAAATTTAATGAAATTGAGGCTTCACCAAGGCTAATTTAAGGTTAATTTTGTTGTTTAGGAATGTTATGAAGAGCTTAGGCCCCAATTTGAGGCCAATGGAGTAAGTCATGCGGTTCAATTAGGTGGAACCAAGTCACAGGGCCAAAATTGGGCATTTTGATTTAGATCAAAATTGGGCTCAAAGAATGGGCCAATTGAGCTTTTATTTGGTTTATATTGGTCATATGAAAGGTTAATTTGAGTTTAGAATTGAAATTTTGGGAAATAGGGACCAATTTGATGGACATTTGTGGTGGATTGGGGAAATGGGGCCTTTAAAGGCAACTTTGGGGTTTTGGACAAAAATGGTCAAAATGGCCAAATTTGGTCATGTGGTAGTTGGAAAAGTAAAATTTGGAATATTTGGACTATTTTGGGAATCTTTGGGATTTTTTGGAAATTTTGAGATTTTGGGCTAAGGAGGGGTGTTTTGGTAATTTGGCAATTTTTGGTGATTTTGGGTATATTAGGTATTGTTGAAAGGTTTGAAATGAATTTTAAACAAATTTGGGTATTTTGGGTAAATTTGGAAATTTTGGCCAAATTTAGGGTTTCAAGGGTACTTAGGTAATTTGGGGGAGTTTAGGGGCAAAATGCTAAGTTGGGCATTTTAGTAGAGTTGGCGTGCCAACCATCATTAATAAGCTATGGATCAATGGAAACCCCATTTGGGTCCTCTATGTACTGGTCTTAGCTACACCCTTAGCCTAGGGCTAGTGGGTTTAGGGGACCATCTACATGAGTCTCCCAAAGGATTAAGGGATCAAAGTCAAGAAATTTTGAGTTTGTATTTGTGAGTGATTGTGAGTGAGGTGAGTACCTTAGCTCTAGACCAACATCCAAAGTCAAACCTAAGGTCCAACAGTCCTATGGGAACTCCTTGAGCTTCCTCATAATGACCCCACTGACCCCACCTACTAAGTGCTATTACTAAGTGCTATAGGTTAAGACCACTATGTGGAACTTCAAGTTGAGTAGAGAGGAGTTCAAATTTTCTAATGGTGAGGGTTCTTTTTTTAGTGTTCTAAGAATCGTCAATAGGAAAGTCCTATGGCTAGACCTTAGGTTACTAAAGAGGAAGACTAGACCTCAACCAAAATTGAGGTCAACAAATGGACACCCAATTGGTGTGGTGTGTTGGGCAAAGCACACCGCGCGTATTGGCGTTGACCGATGAGATCAACAAAACCGATACAAACTCCTAAGTCAAGAGACATAGAAGGAGTGTGGGATTATGTGTACTATTTGCTTCCGCTGGGGAATATAGCAGGTGAATTTTTTATCAAAGTCAAGAAGTAAAAGCTCTCGTTGGGGATTGGAGAGTGGATTTTGAGTTATGAGATTTCAAGAATTTATAGAAGATGGGAATCAGTGTGTAGGTGCTGACCCCAAGGTGGGATTTCAAATTCAGGTATTAATTTTAGAAGAGGGTCAAGAGTTAAGGACCGATCATGAAAAGAGAGGAATCATAAGTTAGGGACTGATCCCAGGATAAGGTTTGAAAGTTAAGGCTCAATCATAAGAGAGAGCGTCGGAAGTTAGGGACCGACTCAAAATGGTGAATCAGAAGTTAAGGACTGATTCAAAAATGAAAATTGAAAGTTAAGGATCAACCTCAAAAGAGAGCGTCAGAAGGTAAGGACTAACCTCAAAAGGGTGAATAAGAAATTTGGGACTGATTCAAAAATGAGAATTGAAAGTTAAGGATCAATCTCAAAAGCGAGCATCAGTAGGTAAGCACCGGCCTCAAAAGTGTGAATCATAAATTAGGGACTGATTCAAAAATGAGAATTGAAATGTAAGGATCAAGCTCAAATGAGAGTACCGAAAGGTAAGGACCGACCTTAAAAGGTTGAATCAGAAATTAGGGACTAATTCAAAAATGAGAATTGAAAGGTAAGGATCGGTAAGGATCAGAAGGTAAGGATCAGTCTCAAAAGAGAGCGTCGGAAGGTAAGGACCGACCTCAAAAAGGTGAATCAGAAATTAGGGACTGATTCAAAAATAAGAATTAAAAGGTAAGGATCAATCTCAAAAGTGTGATTCAGAAATTAGGTACTGATTCAAAAATTTATAATCAAATTCATCTATGTTAACCACATTTGTAATCTCAAAAGAGAGTGTCGGAAGGTAAGGACTGAAGTCAAAAGTGTGAATCATAAATTAGGGACTGATTTGAAAATGAGAATTGAAAGGTAAAGATCAATCTCAAAAGAGAGCATCAAAAGTGTTGACCTCATTTTCAGTAGAGGTTTAGTTTTTTTATCTTTAGTAGCCTAAGGTCTAGCCATATGACTTTCTTATTGCCTATTCTTAGAAAACTAGAAAAGGAACCCTCACTATTAGAAATTCCAAACTCTTCTCTACTCAACTTGAAATTCCACATATCGATCCTAACCTCCAGCACCTGGTAGGTGGTGTCGTTATGAAGGAACTCAAGATAAGTCACCCTTAGGAGTGCTAGGCCTTAGGGTTGACCCTGGGTGTTGGTCTAGGGCTTAAGACACTCACTTCACTCATAATCACTCACTACCCAAAACCCAAAATTTCCTCATTTTGGTCCCTTGATACTTTTGGGAGACTCATGTTGGTGGTCCCCTAAACCCATTAGCCCTAGGCTATGGTTTAGCTAAGATCACTACATAGAGGACCCAAAATGAGGTTTCCATTGGTCCATGGCTTATTGATGGTGGTTGGCACTCCAACTCTACCGAGATACCCAACCTAGCCTTTTGCCCCTAAACTCCCAAATTACCTAGATACCTTTGGGACACCAAATTTGGCCAAAATTCTCAAATCTAGCCAAAATACCCAACTTGACTCAAAATACCCAAATTGGTTCAAAAACCCAAAATACCCAAATTGGTTCAAAAATCCTTTCAAATACCTTGAAAACACCCAAACTACCCAAAATCACTAAAATTGGCCAAATTACCAAAATGCCCCCCCTAGCCCAAGATTCAAAAAACTCCAAAAAATCCCAAAAGTTCCCAAAACCTCCCAAATATTTCCAATTTCATTTTTCTCAACTATCACATGAACCTATTTGGCCAATTTGACCATCTTCGATCAAAACCACAAAATTGCCCTTTAAAGACCCATGTATTCCAAAACCTACCTCAAATGTCTATCCAGTTGGTCTCAATTTCCCCCAATTTCATTTCTAAACTCAAATTCACTCTTGATGTGACCAATCTTTTGAACCTAATTTTGAGCTAAACCAAAAACCCAATTTTGGCCGTATGACTTGGTTCCACTAAATTGAACCCATGGCCTACAACATTTGATGTCGAGCCGGACAGCGCTTCCTTACATGAACCGCAGTCCGAGTCAGTGGCTAAATGGATGGCGACATTCAACCAGAGTGCATTACGCGTGCCTTTGGAGCTGCCGAGGATACATTCAGCATCGCACGTTTAAATAGAAAAATAGGGATTTTCTTATTTAAATAAATAGCCCTAGCTTTAAAAATTCATATCTTGGTGTAGAAAAATCATAAAAATAAAATAAAAATACTCTCTTGCTCAGAGTACAGAGGAGAAAAATGTGAAAATAATTTGGATTCCAATTGATGCATAGTTTATTTTTAATTAATTAAATGCCAGTTTAAATGTTTTGATTTTCTATGCATGTAGTAATATGACCATGGCTTGAAATTTTAGCATGTTGTTGCCTCTGTCTTAGGAAACATCCTCTGACTTTTCCAAAGTCAGAGGAGGTCCCAAGATAGAGATCCATATTTTTCAACTTTATGTCTATTATTTTCATAAATTAATCATGATAATTAGTATGTTGCTTAGACAATTCCAAGAAAATTTTGGAAGGTTCACTATGACTAGGGGACCCCTTGGAAATAATTTCATGAGTTAAGTCATTAAGAATACACTTAATCTTCACCAACCCTAAAACACAAAGAAAATTAATTTTGACATAAACATCTAAATGATTTAACTTTTGATCTCCATTATTTTTTATGATCCAGAGAACTCACCATAAAGATTTCAAAGCATTTTGAGTTCATGTGGTAACTTAAGTTGATTTTTCAAGATAAATATCATTTTAGCACTTAAATGATATTTAAAAATCAAAATATAACTCAAAAATTTATAAAAAGCTTATTTTTTGAGTTCTCTATAGTCAGGGGTATTTTCTAAAAATAAATTGGAATGATCAGAGGTATTTTCTAAAAATAAAATAATATTTAAAATAAAAACTTCACTTTCAGCCTATTTTTAAATATTTAAAATAATTAAAAATCCCTAAAAATAACAAAAATAATAAAACTCATGAAAATGTTCTAAATGGCTTCCTAAGCACTTAGGAATAATTAGAATATTTTTCCTAATTTTCTAAATAAAGTTACTGAATTTTAAAGCTTAAAAATAATTTTTAAAGGCTAAAAATGGATTTTCACTAAAATAATTGTAATAAATCAAATAAAACTCAAAAAAATATAAAATTTCTCCTCTTAGTTTTCTGACCTTAGGAAGATTTTTCAAAAATACAAAACTTAATTTTTCCCAGTTGAATTTTTTTATTTAAAAAATACCCTAGAACTTAAAATAATTCTTAAAATTCAAATAAAAACCAAAAAAATCATGAAATTTTGTCCAAAGGTTTCCCTATTCTAGTCTAGCTCCAGCAAAAATTTCAAGGGATTAGGATGTAATTTCAAGGGATTAGGATGTCAAGGGATTAGGATGTACCTTGGTCAAGTTAAAAATTTTCTTTGAAAAATCCTATTTTTGCATAAAAAATAATTATATAAATTAAATTAAAATTTCAATAAAGACATTTTCTCCTCTAATATCTTTATTGACCCATGTATGAGGTAGGATAAATATTTCAAAGTCATTTGGATTAAATTTGATGTTAAGAGGTGTTAGAGTCTTAGGGGCAACCTGTGATCTTAATCAGTTTATTCGGATGTTTGAAACACAAGGAGTTAATTGGTAGAAACTAACCTCATTTTCTAATTAAAAAGATAAGTTAATAAATTTCTAGATTATTAAAATTTGGAAGTTTATTAAAATAAAATGAACCTAGGACTTAGGGGTACGACTTTTGAAGTCAATAATTAATCAATTTAATACCCCTATTTTATTTTCAAATGAAATTCAAATAATGAATCATTATCACATAAAGCTTAACCTTTTCAAAAATAATTAAGACACTCACCTAAGACACTCACCTAACACTCACCTAAGTCTTAAGGGTTTAGTAGTAATCTAAGTTAAATCAAGACTGATTAAATGAGGATTAGAAAAACAAACACAATTAAAAGAACATCTTTCAAAAACTACAAGACCAAGTCAAAATTTGACTAAGTGTTCCAATAACACTAACTTGCTTCTTTAAAGTTCTTCACCCACATAATATTCAAAATTAAATTACAAATGATAATTAACTTACTCTTAGGGATAATTGATACATCAATGTTCATTGAGCGTTAGGGTGTTCATAGGATGAATTATTAAGCAACATAATAAGTTTAAATGAGCTCAAGCCTTTTCACCAGGTGATAAGAGGGAAGCATGGACCTGCTTCTTCCTCTTAACCTGTTGGATACCTCAAAGAGCTACTAAGCTTAATATGTTTTTCTTGACAAATATCATCCTTAATCAAAATAATAAGGACTGACCAAGATATGACCTTAGGTATGTCGTCAATATTTTACTTACCCGTTTCATATAAACTGCCTTAACATGCCTTTTGAGTTTCAGGTGGTGGAACAAGAAGACTCACCAGGTACGCTTTTATAGTTTTCAGCGTTGTCTTTTTTGTACTTTCATAATGTACTCTTATACCTACATGTATGAACAAAACACAAACTTGCATGCTAAACAACAATGTTACCCTGCATGAAAACTAAAACTATCAGGATAGCCACAAAAACAAAATGAAAACTAAAACTAAAATCAATCATAATAAAATTCATCGCCACAACATTCAAAATATAAAACAACTCAAAATTTAATCACAAACATCACACAAAACTACAACTTCAACTAAATTAAGATGTCTCTATCAGATGATTTGGAGTTCCTCGAAAGAGGTAACCTACGGTTGCTAACGAGGCTTCCCAATCATCTGATAGAGAGCGTCGAAAGAGAATTGAAAGGTAAGCATTAATCTCAAAAGAGAGCGTCAAAAGGTAGGGACCTCCCTCAAAAGGGTGAATCAAAAATTAGGGATTGATTCGAAAATGAGAATTGAAAGGTAGGTATCAATCTCAAAATTAGAGAATCAGAAGTTAAGGACTGATTCGAAAATGAGAATTGGCGATGTTGAATCTAAATATATGAGTTGTGTGAAAAGGTTGACATAGTTGAAGAGGATTTGTGAAAATTTTTGAGAGGTTTTCTGCGGAACGTGAGACTCCGCGACGATGTGAAGAGAATTAGTGTAGACAAAGGTAGTTGTGTTGCGCGAGCAAAGAGAAAGAGACCTTGAAATTGAGAGAATCAACTCAACAAGTTAATTTTGCTTTCTTACTGTTTTCATCATGTTTAATTTTCAAAATATGTTTTCAAAGATTTAATTTTAGTTGGTTGATTTTCAAAAGAGATTTGTTTTGTTGTTTGTTTGTTGGTTATTTTTGTTTAAATATTATTATCGTTAAAAATTTTTATTTGTCGTTTTGTTCTTTGTTCGTTGTGATTTCGAGCTAAAATGTGGTTCGTGACTTCCATCCATCGTACAAAAGGCAATTGACAGAAAGACACATTTCTGGAAGAAACTTCATTAATCTGCTCCAACAAAATGTTACAGATTAAGTGTAGGCCAACGCCTCAAAAAGTACAATATGCGAAATATATCAATGTACATCCAAAATATCTTATTTCTTAGTACACATCATAGGCTTTGCTCATTTTATAATATTCCACCATATTGGCTCTGTCTCTTAGGTCAAAAATGCAGTCAAGAATACTTTGTTCGTCAGTCTCTGAGAAGACTCTAGTATACAGTTCTAATCCCTCCAGTATGTTAATGAATTTTCCCTGTACTTCTTCATAGAACTTGAAGTCTCTTTTATTTACTTTTCTCATTTTATAATATTCCACTGTACTGGGAGTCGGTCGTTGTCGCGGGTGTTCCCTCATTTCAGCAGGAACCCAAGCTGGTGTTGTCTTTGGCTCTAACGGAATGTATGATTTTAAGTCTGACAGGATGTTTGGCTTTGTACCCCTCGGAACATACTGCTCTACATCCATTGGGACATATGGCTCTGCTCTATCAGGTAATGAGTTGTCTGAGATCCATCGTCGGTAGATGTATATTCCTCTAATGTGTTGTAGTGTTGTTGATGTAAGACATTGCAGTCTGGGCACTCCATGAATGCCCCTGCAGCTAACGCTCGTGTAGGTACTTCGACATTGCAGGTAGGGCAACCCATACATAAAACATTTGAAGGTATTTTCGGTTTTGTAACAAACTTGGACTATTCATCCATAGCAGGCTGGTTGGAGGAGGTCTCTTTCATGCCCGAATCATAAATGTGTCCCTCAAGAATAGGAGTGAGCAAGTTGTCTGCCTCTTTCTCGTGTCTCTTCTTTCTCGTAAGAAATCTTTCTATTTTTATCGACTGGCATTTTTTCACTGTGTTCTCCATAGTGGAGCCAAAAGTGGAGCAAACGTTATCCTTTCATTATCAGCAGCAACTAGGCCCCCAGTCAGCGTAGCTATCATGAATGGTAAATGGCTTGGCTCCTCCATCGGGTCCTGTTGTACCATCACGTTCTTTCCTTTCAGTGATGCACTGTCTTTCGTGGCCACCCTTAGTAGTGAAGGCAGCCCTTCCTTTTCCCATCGAATGACAAAATTCATCAAAGGACCCGATCACTATTTCTTCATTTAATGCAAGATTCCAGCCATCTTTAAAGGCGAAGATCAGCTTCTGGCCTGACATTTCTCTGCAGACAACAGGAAAAATGTCAGTGGGCTGAAACTTAGCGTGAATAAGAACAAAACAAAGTATTTATTAAAGGAAATTTTTTTTGTTTATTTTTGTGAATAGATCATATATTTATGTGTGAATTTTGTTTAATTTAGTAGCATATCAAGTTTGAAAATAGGAAATTGAAGTGTGTAATTTTCCAAAAATTGTATTATGTTGAGGTTAATTTTGTTACAAAAATTTGTACCCGGTCACAGACGTTTGGCTAAAAAGATAACCCCAAAACAATTAAAAGTTTAAAATTTCAAATCAAGCAAAGGCAATCAGTATCAGGTTGAGTAGTATGTCTTCAGGTATCGTCTGTTGATTGGTAGCAAGGGTCTTTCTCCCTAGAAATCTACTAACTGGTTGGCTCCTTCTGTGTAAAACCTTTCAACGATAAATATTCCCTCCCAAGTTGGCTCGAATTTTTCACCTATCTTGCAGTGTGCAAGAATAGGCCTTTTGAGCACGAGGATAAGGTCACCAGCTTTGAATGTCCTTGGGCGGACCAATTTGTCATGAGCTTATATCATCTTTGTCTGGCAAAGTTTGCCTGGTAGAGCTCTAAATGTTGTTGTGCCTCCAATCATTTTCCCTCGAGACTCTCCAGCTCTTCAAGTCTGATTTTTTCACTTTCTTCTGTTGTTAGTTGGTTGGCGACAGCGACTCTGAGAGACGGCGTCTGAATTTCTAATGGTAGTACGGCCTCAAACCCGTACACGAGCATGTAGGGTGTACACTGAGTGGGAGTCCTGAATGTCATTCGGTAGGCCCACAAAGCTTCTAGCAATTTCTTGTGCCAATCTCTTTTATTTTCATCCAATATTTTATTTAAAATATGTTTCAATATTTTTTTGAAGGCTTCATCCAATCTATTTGCTCTGGGATAGTAAATTCTAGAGTATCTCCAATCTATCCCATATCTTTTGACAAAATTATTGATTTTGGTGCTTTTAAATGCGGTCCCATTGCTGTAAATTATTCTTCGCGGTACTCCAAAATGGTAGATGATTTGACTCTTGAAGAACTGAAGGACGTGTTCTGCTATATCCTGTCGTAGTGGCACTTCCTCTGCCCATCTGGAGAAATAGTTTGTAGCGGCAAGAATAAACCTATTTCCTTTGGAAGATGGAGGGACTATCATACCTGTTATGTTCGTGCCCCAACACTCGAATGGCCACGAAGGAACGGTTGGGTGTAGCACATTCGTACGTTGGTTTAAGACTACCCCGTGCACTTAGCACTGGTGACATTTTCTGGCTATATCCATGTAGTCAAACATTATTGCTGTCCAATAATATCTGAATCTCTTGATCTTCATTTTCATTTTTGGTCTTGATTGGTGAGCGCCACATAATCCGGCACGTACTTCTTTGACCATATTTGGAGCTTCGATTTTTCTTAGGCATCATAGCCACATCTGAGCCACCATCATAGCCACATCTGGTCGAACGATCTTCTATAGAGGACATCACCAACCAAGGCGTATGACATAGCCCCTTTTGTAATGTGATGTGCCTCAGACTTGTCTTCCGGCAGCTTTCCAGTATGCAATTAGTCTATTAATGGCTTGCGTCAATCTTCGTTGATATCTGCAACTGCAATCCTTGTTTCTTTTCAGTGCTTGTGTAAAGTTTTGAGGTCGATTCAAGATAGAATTTGTCTTCCTTGTATTGTAGTTTTGATGGAATCCCCCGGGGGACATGCCAGTTGCTTGGCAAATTTCGCTAGAGCAACGGCATGGGCATTATCTCCCCGAGGAATCTGGTAGAATGTCACATAGGGAATCTATTCTACTAGCTTCATTGCATACCTGAGATATTCTGCTAGTTTTGGTTTCAAATTTTTGTATTGTTCGGCCACCTATTGGATGACAAGTTGAGAGTCACCATAGATGGCAATGTTTCTTATATCTATTGAGATTGCCAACTCCAATCCAGTGATTAAAGCTTCATATTTTGCTTCATTGTTGGTGCTTCATTGTTGGTGCACAGGTGCACAACTCTATCAGGTGGTATGTGAACCTCAACATGCCCTTATCTGGTGTGATAAAGATCAAACCAATTCCTGCTTTACCTGGTATGACTATGCCTGATCTTTTGTCTTTCTAGCTAATGAAGCACCGTCAAAGTACATTTTCCAGCATTGCACACTAGAGAATGCACACTAGAGGCGCACTGGAGAATTTGATTTGTAGTACTTGTTCATCTGGTAGTTCGTCATCGAGAGTGAACTTAGCTGACAGTGGGTGTGCAGCGAGAAAGTCTGCTAGAATTTATCCCTTGATAGCATGGAGGGGAACAAAAGTTATATCAAATTGCAATAAGATCATCGACTATCTTGTTAGACACCCGAAGGGTGTTGGTCGGGTCATCAAGTATTGCAACTGATTAACTTTTGAGATTAGGGTAAATTTATGAGAGAGCATGTAATGTCTAAGCTTTTTTGTGGCAAAAATTAACGCCAGGCAATGCTTCTCAATAGGTGGATACCTTACTTCCGTCGGTATCAAACGACGACTCAAGTAGTAGAGTGCATTTTCTTTACCCTCATCATTAACTTGGGTTAAGAGGGCTCCAAGAGCTAGGGCCGCGTTATAAAGTATCAATGGTTTCTCTGGAATAGGGGCTGCCAAAACAGGAGGTTTCATTGACTATTGTTTAAGATCCTCAGAGGCCCGCTGGCATCTCTCTTCCTAAATGAATTTGGCGTCCTTTTTAATTAATGTCGAGAAGGGTTGACACCTTCCTGAAAGATTAGAAATAAAGCATTTCAGATATGCCAACTTCCCACTGGAACGAACGTAGTTGTTTTAAGGTTTTAGGAGGAGGCATTTCCAAGATAGCTTTAATTTTATCTGAGTTGATCGTGATTCCCTGATGACAAACAACTAATCCTAGAAACTTCCCAAAGGTAATGCCAAAGGTGCACTTTAAGGGATCACTTTAAGTTCATATCGTCGTAATCGTTTGAACACGATCCTCAAATCACACAAATGATCTATTTTTCATTTGCTTTTAATGACCAAATCATTGAAGTAACATTCCACTTGGTTGTGAATTACGTCGTCAAAAATTTTTGTCATTGCACGTTAATATGTTGCTCCAGCGCTCTTTAACCCAAACGACATCTCTGTGCAACAAAAAATTATGATTGGTGTCCTGAAGGCTGTAAGTATTGCATCCTCGAGAGCCATCTTGATTTGGTTGTATCCCGATGATCTGTCCATGAAAGAGAATATTTGATGTGTAGAAGCGATATCCACCATCATTTCCAGTACTGATAGTGGAAACTCGTCTTTCGGACATGCTTTGTTTAAATCCCTGAAGTCTACACAAACATCGATTTGTCTACTTTTCTTCTTAACAGGTACAATATTAGCCAACACATGGGGTATTTCTCTTCTTTTACAAAGTTAGCATCTATTAGTTTCTTCACCTTGGTAACGACTTGTTGCTCTATTTCGAGGCACATTCTTTTTTTAGCTTATTTTATTGGGGTTATATTATTATCTACCCTGAGTTTATGAACTGCAACTTCTACAGACAGTCCTACAATTTCATCATAACTCCATGCGAAGCAATCTTTAAATTTCATTAACAATTTGATCAACTGTAGAGATTCCTCCTTGTTAAATAGAGAACTTATAAATTTAGGTTGGGGTTGCTCTTCACTTCTAAGATTGATTTCTTTCAACTCATCAACCATTAATTTAATTTCTTCCTTAAATTGTGGCGGAGCATCTTCTATCAGTTGATCAATAGAGTCATCCTCTATATTGAGGCAATTCTCTCCTGATTCACTAGTAACAACCATACAAAATCCCACAGAAATGGGTAAAGTATGCCAACGGAAGAAAGGTAATCTTGATTCATGAGGGACATGAATGCATTACCGATGTATGAAGATATTTTTTCTTGATTTAAATGGAGAGAGAAGCTATCCCTAGCGGAGTCGCCAAAAGCTGTCGGCACTATTTTTGGTGTCGGGTTTGCCCATAAGAAGCTGTCAGTCATCGGAATTAAAATCCTGTTGCCCGCTTTGGAATTTTTTTTTTAAAAAAAAAATTTTAGTTTTGAAAAGATGACGCAATAAGAGCTCCTGAACGAGAGTACTAAAAATGTATTTTTGAACTGAAATTAATTTTCACTTACACAGTTGACTAAGAAATTAATGAAAACATAATTTTTCTGTATTTATTATAATAAATGAAAGCCGTTTCCTATAATTTTTTTTTTTGAATATTTTCAATATAGTTTTTTAGTGAAATTTCTATTAAAATTTATTTTTACTAAGGCTAAATTTTAAGAAGGAGCAGACTAATTAATCAAATGAGGATTAGGAGAACGATTAAAGAGTTTTATGGAGCAAGAAAGTAATATTTATTTTATGTTTTATAATTATTTTTTTATTATTATTAAATGTGGGTTTAATCACATTTTATAAAACCCATGTTTTATAAAGCATAATTTTTTTTAATTCAATTTAATTTTAATTTTTTATATTTTTTTTAAGAAAGTTTACATATTTGCATTACATGTCTAAAACTTCAAATTTTATATATATTAATTAAATTATATAGTGTTTAAGAAAAAGAAAGGGGATTAGTTCAAATTTGAAACATATTTTGTTTTGGAGTCCAAAAGAGGAAACACTAGAAGATGTCACAGATTCGAAGGAAAAATTCGGTGACTTCCTAAGCTATCCTATTATTTGGCTTCAATTTAGGAGAAATCATTTAGATTTTTCATCCCGCAATTTTTTTATTTATTAGGATTTACATTTGTGTGAAGCAATCAACACAAATAACCTTGAAGATGTAAGGATTTAAGTCATAAAAAACGACTACCTCGGAGTCCTAGGGCAATTTTAGGGCTTAAATTGTACAACAGGATTGTACAAATGCCTAAAAGATGTGTTTGAGGATTTGTGTTGCATTAGGCAAACGACCTCAAGTTCCTATGGCTTTATTGTTTAAAGCTAAGGAAGGATGTGTTGTTGTAGAT
>NW_018250400.1:3684-4034 GCF_001263595.1 Phalaenopsis equestris | reverse complement strand
CATCCGTTCATCGTCCCCAAAGGAATGATCCCGTGACCGTCCACACTAAAACCTTAATATCTCCCTCATTTCTTAATGGATTTTAGTGATTATTTTTTTAAATTGCTCCTATTAAAGAGATGAACACATCCATACGATTAAAATCCTATGAAATTAATCCATTGTAAACATAGAGCTCGCGAAGGCTCGGGAGAGTGAGGGAGGTTATACCTTTGCTCCGAGAGGTGTAGCCTCAATCAGAGATTCTTCACACCTTCGTTATACTCCAAAGAGCTTAGGGATGGAGTCCCTGGCTCTGGTGTAAGGCCTATGTATGATTTCGACCACAGCCGATTTTGGGTGTTGGTTGA
>NW_018250400.1:263-494 GCF_001263595.1 Phalaenopsis equestris | reverse complement strand
ACATGTGCAATCAATGGGTGATCTCAGAGGATAATCTAGTACTGAATCTGAAGAATAGTAGATTTATATTGCTACCTGTCTGTCTATGTAATTTGATTTAAACTTTACATTTGCTTTGCTTTATAATTATGCTTTTAGATCTCTGTATAGATCTCTGTATAGATAAGATGTTTTGTTTTCAGCGTTTTGAGTGTTGTGGCTTGGATTGCGACGCTGAATTAATGTATTGAG
>NW_018250400.1:0-240 GCF_001263595.1 Phalaenopsis equestris | reverse complement strand
AGAAAATACCAAACTTAGGTGTGTTATGTAATGTAAATTGTAACTCTTGGAATTTATATATAATTGTGATGTTTTGTGTTGTGAAAGTTTATTTGTGATAAGTACATCATTTAATCACTTAAAATTATGTTTATAATAATTGAACAGAAGTCGTTGAGGCATGAAATTGATCGAAATCACAAAAGTTTGGGAATTGAACCAAATCAACAGAGCACGCCGACGTCGCCCTTGACGCCGCCG
>NW_018250399.1:0-781 GCF_001263595.1 Phalaenopsis equestris | reverse complement strand
AATTAAGAAAGTGAGGTTGGTTTCTACAAATTAACTCCTTTTGTTTCAAACATCCAAATAAATTGATTAAGATCAGAGGTTGTCTATTTCCCTCATTGAATTAAGCTTAAATGTTAATTAAGGCTAAATTTCCAAAATTACACATTTGCCCCTAAGGTTCTAACATTTCATAATTCATCAAATTCAATTCAAATGACTTTGAAATTTTTTATCTTACCTTATTAATGGGTTAATTAAGACATGAGAGGAGAAAATGTAATTTTGGAAAAATTAATTTATTTATATAAAGAAAATGTAATTTAATTTATATAATTATTTTCATGCAAAAATAGGATTTTTCAAAGAAAATTCCATAACTTGACCAAGGCAAAGCCTAATTTTTTTAATTTTTTTACTGGAGGTAGAACCAAGGTAGAGGAGCCCCTGGGCCACAATCTTGGACCAAATTTCATGATTTTTAGAATTTTATTTGAATTTTAAGAATTATTTTAAATTTTGGGGTGCATATTAAATATAAAATATTTTAAATGGGGAAAATTAAGTTTTATATTTTTGAAAAATCTTCTTGAGGTCAGAGAACTCAAAGGAGAAAATTTTATGTTTTTTTGAGTTTTATTTCATTTATTGGAATTATTTTTAGTGAACCCATTTTTAGCCTTTAAAATTTGTTTTTTAAGCTTTAAAATTCATTATCTTTATATAGAAAATTTGGAAAATATCCTAATTGTTCCTATGTGCTTAAAAAGTAATTTAGAATATTTCTATGAATTTTATTATTTTT
>NW_018250398.1:6331-7978 GCF_001263595.1 Phalaenopsis equestris | reverse complement strand
CTGTATTTATCCATCCTTCCCTCCCTTAATACCTCATTCTCTTCTCTCTCTTCCATTTTGTCTCTTCTATCTTTATTCTCTCTCTCACTCTTCTTCGCCCTCTCTTACACTCTCCCTCTCCCACTCAGTCTCTCTTCCCCCCACTCCCTATCCCTCTCCCTCCCTTCCTTTCTCTCTTCCTCCCTTTCTCTCTCTCTCTCACTCAATCTTTCCCCTTCTTTTCGTCTTTCACCCCTCACTTTCTGTCTACCTTTTGTCACTTTATCTTTAACTTTTCTTCTCTCTCTCCCACTATCGTACACTCTCGTTTGTCGCTATCTTCACTCATTTCTCTTGCACTCCCATCAATCTCCATCTCTCTTACCCTATCTTGCTCTCGATCCCTTAGTATATCTCTCATCTATATGTCTCTCTCTTCTTCTCTCTCAACATCCCTTAGCCCTTTCTCTCTTTTCTAACGTTCTCTCTCTCTCTCTCCTTCTCTCTCCTATACCCTCAATCATGCCTTCCATCTCTTCTTCACTCCATCTCTCTCCTTCCATCTTGTCCTCTTTAACTCTCCTTCTCTTTCTCGCTTCTCTCTCCCCCTCTCTCTCATCAGCTCTCTCTCACTCTCTCTTTATATATTCTCTCATTTAATCCATCTATCTCTCTCCTTCCTCTTGTCCTTTTTAGCACACATACTCTCTCTTTCTTTCCCTCTATCTGATTTTCTTTATTTCCTCTCTCTCTCTCTCTTTTTGTATCTCTCCTCTTGCCTTCTTCCCCCTTATCCCTAATATTTCTCTCCTCCCTCCTTTCTTGCTTGCTCTATCTCACCCTTGCTCTCTCCCACTTTCTTTTGCTTGCACTCACAATCTCAATCTCCCCTCTTCCCTCTCCCCCTCACTTACTCTTCATCTATATCTCTCCCTCGCTCTCTCCTTCCCTCTCTATAATATCACTCTTGTTCTCATGCACACACTCTCTTCTCACTCTCTAAATCTCCTCACCCCCTCTCTCTTGTTCTCTCTTTCTCTCTACTTTCTCTCACTCTCCCTTCCACCTTTCCTTTCTCTTTCAACCTCTCTGCAATCTTTCTTTATTTATCTATCTCCCTCCCTCTCCATTCTCACTTACATTTTTTATCGATCTCCCTCCCTCTCCATTCTCACTTTCCTCTTATCCCTCCCTCTCCCCCTCTCCATTCTCACTTACATTTTTTATCGATCTCCCTCCCTCTCCATTCTCACTTACATTTTTTATCGATCTCCCTCCCTCTCCATTCTCACTTTCCTCTTATCCCTCCCTCTCCCCTCAATTTCCTTCTCTCTCTTCTCTCTTGGTCGCTCTCACCCTATCACTTTCATTCACTCTCCGACACTTTTCTATCTCTCCTTTCTCTTGCTCTTTTACTTTCTTTCTCTCTATCCCTAGTCGGCTCACCGTCTTCTCTCCATTTATATTTTGCCCTCCTGCCTTCTCTCTATCTCTCTCTCTTCCGCCCTTTCTCTTTCTCCCTCTCCCTTCACTTGCTTACTCTTCTCTTTCCTTTTTATGCTTACACTCTCTTTTTGTCTCTCTTCTTTGCTCCTTCTTTCCCTCTCTCAAAAACTATCACTCTATTTCTCGATCTTTCACTCCCACTCTCCATAACCCCTTCTCCTT
>NW_018250398.1:4335-5300 GCF_001263595.1 Phalaenopsis equestris | reverse complement strand
CTCTCTCCTGACACCTCCCTTTCTCTTTTCCTACTATATCTTCTTTCTTCATTATCTCACTCTCTCTCATTCTCTCTCTCATTATCTTCATCTCTCTCTCACTATCTCTCTTGGTTGCTTGCATTGTCCTTTCCCTCTACACTCTCTCTCACTGATTCTATATCTATCTCACTTCCTCAGTCTCTCTCCCTCTCTCTCTCACACACACACTTGCTTTTCCACTTACCAACTCTCCATCATTTTATTTGGATACCTCTGCCGTATTCATCTTCTCTTGCTCACACTTACATTCTATCTTCCTCTCACTCTCTTCCAACTCTCTCCATCTTCTCTCTATTCTATCACACGCTCATTTGTTGCCTCCCTTCATTCCTCTCTTAAGCTCTCTATTTTGCGGTCCTCTCACCATCTCTTTTCCTCACCCTATATATTTATTTTACCTCGCTCTATATTGTTCATATTTCTCTTTCCCCTTCCCTTCCACTGTCTCTACTCCCATTCCACCCTCTATCTCTCTCGTGCTCTATCTTTCCCCTTCACACAATAGCTTCCACTATCTATCTCTCTCTCTCTCATGCTCCTTTAACCTTATTCTCACCTTCTATCTATTATTTTTATAACTTCTCTAATTTTTTCCCTCTCTTAGCATCTCTTTATCCCTCTACCTCCCTATCCTTTGTTTACTCTATTTCTCTTGTTATTTATCCCTCTGTGTTCTAATCTCACAAACTTTCTCCATCCCAATTCTCTCTCTTCTTTGTCTTTATTCTCTCTCTTCCACTTTCATGCCCTCTCCCTCACTCTATTGATTACTCTCTTCCTTTCTCACTATCGCTCGTTCCCTTCCTCTCTCTCTCTCACCTATGCTTTCTTTTGCTCTCGCTATCGATCTTCATCCCTCTCTCTTCAATTCCCTACTTCTTCGCCTCACTCCCCCTCTATCCATCTTCAATTCCATTTAATTA
>NW_018250398.1:3520-4198 GCF_001263595.1 Phalaenopsis equestris | reverse complement strand
TCCCTCTTTTGTCCCTCTCTCCTCACACATTTCTCTTACTCTCTCTTTTATCTCATTCTCTCTTGCCTTATCTTGCTCTCAATCCCTTTCTCTGTCTCTCCCTCTCTTGGCCTATCTTGCTCTCAATCCCTTTCTCTCTCTCCTTCTCTCGCACTTACACTCTATTTCTTCTAACACTCTCTCCTCCCACTATCCCATTCTTACCCTCTCTCACTCTCGCTTCCTCACTCTCATTCTCTTTCTCTCTCTATATTTTCTCTTCTCCCTTGATATCTCTATTTACTTCACACTCTACTGAGATCTCCTTTTCTTTACTCTCTCTATTCTCTCACTCCTTCATCTTTCTCCCCCTCTCTTCCTCTCACCCTTACTCAATCTCACACTCCCACTCCATCCCTCCCTCTCTCTCCCATTTTTTCTTCCTTTCTCTCACTCTTCTTTTTTCTCACTATATTTTCTACTCTATATCTGCTCTCGCTCCTCTTTATCTCTTTTGTATTCTCTTCTTTTTCACTCGCTTTTTTTCTTAATCTCCTTCTCTCACTCTTCTCTGTGCCACTCCTTACTCTCTATCTCCATCTCTCCCTCTCTACCTTCCCTTTCTCTCACATTATCTTTATTTCACTCTCTCTACTCTCTAAATCTTTCTCTCCCTCTCTTTCTCATTCTCTCTTTCCC
>NW_018250398.1:1466-2466 GCF_001263595.1 Phalaenopsis equestris | reverse complement strand
CCTCTATCTCTCTCTCGCAGTCTCGTCTCTTTATCTCTCCCTACCTCCCTCCCCCACTTGGCCTATTCATCACCCACAGCCTTTCACTCTCAGCCTCTTATCGCCCTCTTCCTAGCTCTCTCACACCTTATTGCTATATCTCTCTCCCTTTCTTCTAAACTGTCTCCTTATCTCCTATCCTTTCTCTCTTTTTCATTTACTTTTACTTAATTTCTTGCTCTCCCTCTCACTTACTCTTCCTCACTCACTCACACTTTCTCTCATCTCTCCCACCCCTCTCTCTCGCACTCTCTACCTATCTCTCTACATTTTAAGCCACTGTTCACCTTTTTCTCTCTCACTCACAAACTCATACACACACACACACTCTCACTCCATCTTCTTATTTCTCTCTCCCTCTCTCACACACACATCACTCTCTCCCTCCCTCCCTCAATCTCTCTTGCTCTCTCTCTCTCTCCCCAACTCTCTTTATCCCTCTTTGACACACCGTTTCTTTTCTCTCTCTCCATACTTATCTTATTCTTTCTATCCCTCACATTTTGAGATGGATATAATGAGAAAATAGATCAAGAAGAGAGGGAAGAGATACATAAAAGAGAGGACATAAAACAAGAAAGACTTAATGAGGGGACGAGGTTGGAGATAAAGAGAGAGGTGAGTGAGTGACGGGAGAAGAGCGAGAGGGAGTGAGTGAGAGAGACAAGAGAGGAATAGAAAGATGAGAGAAAAGAGAGAATAACAGAAGAAGGAAGACATGAGAGTGAGGATGTTATCCAAGATAGAAAGGAGAGGGAGGGAGGGAGTGAAGAAATAATGGAAGACATAAATGAGTGAAAGGCAGTGAGAGGGAGAGAGGAAGAAAGATAAAGGAGATGAAGGAAGGAAGGGAGGGAGGGAAGGAGAAAAGGTGAGTAAACGAGAGAGTGTGTGAGAAAGTGAGATAGAGTTAGTGAAACAAAGAGAGAAAGAGAGAGCAAAAGTGAGAGAGAGAGAGAGA
>NW_018250398.1:0-1258 GCF_001263595.1 Phalaenopsis equestris | reverse complement strand
GAGAGTGAGAGGAGGAGATAAAGTGAGTGAGAGTGATAGATATAAAGTGAAGATAGAAGGAGAAAGAAGAAATGATACATGAAAGAGAAGAGAAAGTGGAGAGAATAGAGAGATATGTAAGGAAGGATAGAGGATGGGGGGGGGAGAGAGAATGAGAGATATGGGAGAGAGTGTGAGAGTGGAAGAGTGGAAGATGAGAGAAGAAAAAGAATAAGGGAGGAAGAATGGGAGGGAGAAAAGATGAATAAATTGAGTGAAAGAGATTGAAGGAGTGGGGAAGGTAGAGAATATAGTTTGATAGAGTTTGAGAGAAGAGAAAGCAAGGCAGAGAGAGAATAAGAGAGAGGGAGGGCACGATAAGGAGAAGGAGAGTGAAAGGGAGGGCATCAAGGTATATGAAGAGAAGAGAATATAGAAAAATATAGTCAAAGAGATAAGGAGGGAAAAGAAGAGAGCAAAAAAGAGAGGGCAAGGGAGAGAGAGATAAAAAGAGTGCAATGAAGAGTGAGAGAGGGAGAACCAAAAATGGTTAGCAAATAAATGATAGAGAGGAGGAGAGTGTGGTTGGGAGCACACTTATAAGAGAGAGGAAAAATGGGAACAAGTGAGAGCGTGTGTGGGTGAGAGCAAGTGAGATAGACAGGGAAGGAGGGAGGAAGAGAGAGAATGAGAGGGAAAAAGAGAGTGGGGAGAGAGAAGAAAGAGAGGTAATTTGGGAGGGATAGAGAAACAAATAAGGAGGTTAAGTGAAAGAAAATAAGAGAAAAATGAGAGAGGGAGAGTATAAAGATAGTGATAAAAGAGAGAGGAAGCTGGAGATTGAAAAAGGTCAAAGAAAAAGAATGAGGGAAAGATGGGGATAGCGAGAGTAAAAGTGAAAGTGTAATAGTGAGAAAGAGAGTGGGAGGAAGCAAGAGACATAAGAGATTTTCAAAGGAGTAAGAATCAAGAGAGAGAGAGCGGGAGGTAAATATGTAGAGACAGGAGAGAGATGAGAGAGTAGGGAGGGAGTGAGTCAGAGAGTGGGTCAGAGTGGGAGAGAGAGGGAAAGATAAATAAGAGAATGAATAGAAAGAGAGAGATGAAAGGCAGAGCGAGAGAGTGGGAGAGTGAGCGAGTGATAGAGAATGCCGAAGAGAAAAGGTGGACGGAGGGAGGGAAGGAGACGGCACAAGAAAGTGAGAGTAAGAGGTAGGAATGGAGAATAGAGCTCGGGAGAGTAAGAGGAAGAAAAAGAGACAAAAAGAGAGAGAGAGAG
>NW_018250397.1:0-350 GCF_001263595.1 Phalaenopsis equestris | reverse complement strand
CAAAGTTTGTGCGCGCGAGAGTGCGAATTGTGCAGTAGGCTACCCTAAGGCTCAAAAGTTTCTATAGGAATTTATTTTGGGTTTCCTCATGTTGGTTTCATTCTTCTAAGTGCTAGAAATTGATACCACACACGTGAAACCACAAAAGAGTACAGAAGGTTGAATTTCTAAAACGGGCGGGTTCCATTTCTAAAGTTCTAAGATAGTCAGGAAGACCCCTAAGGCTAGATCCTAACTCCTACGAGAAATACTAGACCTCACTAAAAATGAGGTCAACAGTTACCAAAAATAGTAAACTTTAATTCATATGTTGAGAAATCTCATGAACTTAAAATGAACTTACCTCATAC
>NW_018250396.1:0-790 GCF_001263595.1 Phalaenopsis equestris | reverse complement strand
TAACAATATCAGCATACCATGATATTTTCCACACAATAACATTATAAAGCTATTTATCAGGGAAACTGTCTGTAATTTCATTGTCAACATCAGATAATTCATGGTTTTCTAATCTTGACAAATGATGAGCAATTTGATTATCAGCTCCCTTTCTATCAATAACTACAAGATCAAATTCTTGCATCAATAATATCCATCTAATCAACCTTGGTTTGGCATCTTTCTTTTGCATCAGATATTTAATAGCTGAGTGATTAGTGTGCACAGCACATTTAGCTCTAATTAAATAAGATCAAAATTTATCTAAAGCATATACGATAGCTAGTAGCTCTTTTTCAGTATCAGTATAGTTAATTTGAGCATCATTAAGAGTCTTACTAGCGTAGTATATCACCTTAAAAATCTTTTCATACCTTTGTCCAAGGACAGCTCCAATAGCATAATCACTAGCATCACACATCAGTTCAAATGGTTTCTCCAAGTTAGGTGAAACTATAATAGAGGTCGTGATTAATTTTTCTTTTAATAACTCAAAGGCATTTAAATAGCTTTCAGTAAACTCAAATTTCTTGTCCTTTTCTAAAAGTTGGCATAGAGGTTTAGTAAATTTTGAGAAATCCTTAATAAAACGCCTGTAAAAACCAGGATGTCCCAGAAAACTTCTAACTTCTCTTACACTAGTAGGAGGTGTTAGTTTAGATATAACTTGGATTTTTGTAGGGTCCATTTCCATACCATTTTTGGAAATTTTATGTCCTAACACAATTCATCCTGCAACCATAAATTGACA
>NW_018250395.1:177463-183858 GCF_001263595.1 Phalaenopsis equestris | reverse complement strand
AAAACTTGATCCTGGAGAAAATAAGAATTTAACTTGTTAACTTATAATATGTTGGGATACTACGCAAGTATGCATATCGTTATCAAGTAATATATGACTTTTTGATTAGGCCCCAAATATCAAACCCACAGGGAGAATTCACAATATGCACTTTTAAATAACAAAATTTCTATCTCAAAAAGATAATTACTTAAACTATAGATGTTTTTATAGTAATTAAAATTAAATTCTTTTTGGTATTTTTGATATTTTGACAAAACAAAAACAACTTCTAAATATAGCTTGAGTTTATATAAAAGAAAAACACTGAATATGAAATATCTTTCTCCTTATCATGAATCAGTAATAAGTCTATGAATTCTGTTGTGGAAGTATTCAAATTGTGTTATCCCAAATAGGAGCAATATTATTCTTTACCCATACTAGAGATGTTGTAAGAACATTGACTAATTTAAAGTTCAAATAGTTTTGAAGACCGGCTAGGCTGGTAAGATACCAGCTCTCACTTTAGATTTCTCTTGATTCCCTCCACTAGAGGGGCTAACATCTCGTATTAGAACCTAAAACAATAAACCAAGTTGGGGGCTTTAGCCTGTCACTCTAAAGTCCTCTAACTCTACACCCTTCAACGATTATTTTCCTATTTATTTACTAAATCATATGAATCTAAATCATATGAATTATATTCTCATTCATACAAACTCATGTGATTCTTTCCAATTGTTGACTGAGACAATACCAGCCCAATTCTTACATGTTCCCAAAACAAATTTTAACATTTCGATTGACCAAATCAAGAAGTAAATGAAGTGCATGGATTTAAATCATCAAAACTTCTTCCATCATTGAAAATCAATACTCTCCACAACTAAAAGTAGTTTAAAAACCAAAAGTATTTTAAAACAAAGATAAAAACTTATCTCAAATCCTCCACCAAACTCTTGAAGTTCCTTTGAATCTCTTCTCTCTCACAACACTCTTAGCTCTCACAATAAAATTAAAAATAAAAAGGAAAATTAAAAATAAAAATGAAAAAGTAAATTTGTGGTGCATGAAAAATCTCTCCAAAAGTTTCTCCATTAACTATTTCAAGAACTTCTCAGGACTTCCCCATTTTTCTCTCAACTTCCTTCTTTTATAATTTCCTAAGAGGTGCATTAATATCTCTTCAAAATGTGTCCTCATTCGATGTATTTTCCAAGGGATGCCTCCTTTCAGAAGTCTTTTAACTATATTTTAGTTTCTAGTGGTCATAACCACTCTCTTTAGCCAATAGGTGCCTCAAATGTCACTTCAAAATTTGATAAAATGAATTAACTCGTCAAATAACTGGCTCTGACGCTTAAGCACGGGGCGTCTGGTGCTTAGGAACGGCCTTCTCTGTTTCACCAGCGCTTAAGTGTCGAATCTGGCGCTTAGGCGCCAAAACACTTTTGCACCATTTTTGAATTGTTTCTCCAAATTTGATCTTTTTTCACTCCTTATAGCATTTTTCACCTTTTTACTTGTACCTGAAAGAAAAACACACAAATACCTTTCATTAAAGCGCAATATCTAAAAAATAGATATAAAAATGTGTCTAAAAATATTATATATTTTAGGTGTATCGGTCCCCCATAGGATGTTCAAACCTTAGGACTAACCCTGGGTGGTCTGGTCTTGGTTAGGCTAGCTTGCACACACTTTCTCACACACCCCAAACCCGAGGACTCCTTAATTTGGTCTCCTGACTCCTTTTGGAAAGCTCAAATGGATAGACCTATAACCCTAATCCTTGGCTAAGAGGGTTAGGACCAGCATTTTTAACATCCAAAATGAGTCCTCACATGGCTCCTATGGGTTTGGCATGGCTTCATGACTTACTTGTCCATTCTAGCCCAAAATCACCAAATTACCAAAATACCCCCATAACCCTAATTTTTCCCAAAAATCCCAAAATTACCCAAAATTTACCAAAAGTCATTTCTAAACACTCACCACTACCTAAATTGACCAAAATTCACCAAAAAATCATCAAATTCCCAAAATACCGCCAAAATTGCCAAAATTACCAAAATGCCCCTCATAACCCAAGAATTCAAAAAATTTCAAAAAATCCCAAAAATTTCAAAATCATCCTAAATATTCCCAATTTCAATTTTTAATCATCAATTTGAACCAATTTGACCAATTTTACTCAACTTGACCAAAAGCCCCAATTTGCCTTAAAGACCCAATTTCCCCAAATTAGCCCAATTAGCCCCAATTTTGCCCAATTTCAATTTTAAACTAAAATTTAGTACCCCCATTCCCAATTGAAACCAAATTAAAAGTCAATTTGACCCAATTTCAATTTAATTTCACCCAAATCAAAAAGCCCCAATTTTGACTATATATCTAAATCCACAAAATTGGCCTTTCAATTCAATTCAAACCCACTTAAAATCCTTTCCAAAATCTTCATCACAT
The DNA here is from genome assembly GCF_001263595.1 of Phalaenopsis equestris. Lineage (NCBI taxonomy): Eukaryota > Viridiplantae > Streptophyta > Magnoliopsida > Asparagales > Orchidaceae > Phalaenopsis > Phalaenopsis equestris. The sequence goes on along the minus strand of NW_018250395.1, from coordinate 181,410 downwards.
ATTCCTATACAAAATTCAACATTCAATTAACCCAAATTTTAGCCCAAATTCAATCTCAATTTTAAAAGCCCAAGTCTTTAAGTCCTGCAAAAAGCTCAATTTCAATCAAAAGCCCATATGATGATTTTCCTCCCCATCATCCCTTTAATCAAAATCATTCCCTAAGTTATAAATCCATAATCAAATCATTCCAAATCAAGCATCATGCCAAAATTTACCAAAATACCAAATAAATCCAAAAAACCCCCTTTCATGCAAAAGAGTCAAGCTACATGCAAGCCATGAAGCCACTCTCAAGCCAAAGGTGACCTTGAGAGCAATGCCACATCACCATGCTATTAGTGGCAAGAGGCCAAGACACTTTCAAATATCCTTAAGATCCTTTTTAACCTACTTCATGAAATACCCAAACCTCATGCTTATGGAAAATCACTTGGAAAAGGACTTCACAATGCTAACCCAACTGAACCACCTGATTTCCCTCAGCACCGAAACCTTCCTTGTTGGATGAACCCAACCCTTAATCATGTCTTGACCCAAATTGACCCAAAATTCCCTTTCCCCCATCCTATTTTAATTCAACACCTTTACACATGGCCAACTCCAATTGACTTCACCAAAACCAAGCCCTGATCTCCATGAGCTGGATGGTGACCTCTGCCTGGCCGACCAGCCACTTTGGCTACCGAAAAACCCAAGTTCAAGAGCCCCACCTTGGCTAAAATCCAAAATTAAACCTAACCAAGTTGTCTCATCCCAATTGGGTTTTTGCCTTTTTCTCCCCTACACCTAAGCATCCATAACCACCCACTTGTTGTCCCAATTGCAGCCTCCAAGCCCCTCTATTTAAACTCACCCTCCATAGCTAAGGGGGGAGAGCTTAAAATTCTTTGGGGAGAATCTGCAAAATTGTTCCCATATCTTCTTCAAGGCCTCTTGAGTGCAATGCAACCATTCTCCAACCCTCTTCCCCACTGATCAGAGCCAATTTTTTAACCCTAATTTGAGCCTGAAACAGGACACCTCTCAAAACTCCACTAAAGTCAAATTCCTTGCACCCACACCATCCCCTGAGTGAGAGAAAAATATCCCCTACAAAAGCCCCATCATCAGACCACCCTAGGTTGGACTTTGATTGAACCCCTAAATCGGCCTTGGTTGATTTCATATATATGCATTTTACCACAGCTTAAGGCTTCATCTAGGTTCTATTTGGACTCAAGGCAAGCTTTTGGAAGCTTCTAATCGAGGTCACACCTCTTGGGAAAAGATATTGAACTCTCCCCTTAAACTGAGCTTCATTTAATGCTCCATGCTCATAGACTCAATTTAATACTTGATCAATTGTATGGATATGTTCTCCTAGTCAAGGCGAGTCGATAAGAGCAAACCTCACTTTATTTGGTTGAGTATCGAGAGAGATATTAAGGTTTGAAGGTGGACGACTCTCTGGTTGAACCAGTTGGGGACTATGATAGAGGACCATTCGATCGAGCATGTATCGAATCGAGGGCTTTGATTGCACTGAATGGATGGATGGTTCGAAAGGGCGGGCTGACTCAGATGGCGGTGCCCAATCCCGCAGTGGCACGCGTCTGTTCGACGTGTACGAGGATCCAGTCAGCGTCGCGTCACTTAAGTAGAAAAATATGTTTTTTTCTAATTTATTTAAATAGCCAGAACTTCAAAAATATATATATTTGTGTAGAAAAATCACAAAAATAAAATAAAAATATTCGCTTTCTTAGTGAATAGAGGAGAACAATGTGGAAATGGTTTCATGTAGATTTGATGCATGTAGGATTTTTAATTTATTAAATGGTGTTTTCCTTATTTGGATTCTCCATTTGCATAGGTATTTCACCATGGCATGGGACTATGTGGCTTTTGATGTATATGTTGTTAGGTATCTCCCATGATTTTTCCACGGTCAATGGGCATCTCTAACCAGAGATATCTAAATCTAAATTTAATGGTCCTTATTTTGGTATAAAAATTATATTAATTAAATTACTCATCAAAAAATACAAATTTATTTTGGTAGATTCATTGTGATCAGAGGACCCTATGAAAAATATAAGCTTGGTTTAACTCATTAAAAATAATCCTAATTGTTGCCAACCTTAAAAATAAATGAAATAAAATTAATTTAGAGTAATTATATATATAAATGAAATAAAAATAATTCTCCACTGTAATTTCATGTCAGAGGAGCTCCCCATAAAAATTTCAAGTCAATTGGAGTTAATTTGACCATTCAAAATGATTAATTAGATGAAATTGCACTTTTGGGCATTAAAATAATTATAATAATTAAAATACAACTTTAAAAATCACTAAATTGGTTTTGGGAGCTTCTTATGATCAAAGGAACCTAATAAAAATAAAAGTGGAATTAAAATAAAAACTTCATTTTAGAGCTATTTTTAAGCATTTAAATAATTAAAAATCATAAAAATTGCAAAAATGTAAAAATGCACTAAAATGTCACATTTAACTTGTTGATCACTTGCAACTAATTAAAGTAAGTTTTCTAATTTTAACCAATTAAAATAATTTTCCTAATTTTTCAAGTCAAGATATTAATTTTTAAAGGCTTAAAATGAATTTTCTTTAATTTAATTTTCCACTAAAATAATTCCAATAATTAAAATATAAATCACAAATATATGAAATTTGTCTCTTTGTGTTCCCTGGACTCAAAGAGATTTAATAAAAATTTAAAACTTAATTTTCTACTTAAATAATATCTTATATTTAATTAATTCTCAAAGCAAACAATTAATTTATTAATTACATTAAACTTCTAAAAATCATGGAAATTGATCCAATAATTTTCTTAAGGACAGAGGTTTTGTTCTAGTTGTGTTAATAAATTTTCATTGAAAATCCCTTTTTTGCATTAAAAATAATTACAAAATTAAATAAATTCAAAAAAATCACATTTTCTCCTCTGATGTTTTAATCAACCCATGAGTGGGATAACATAAAATTTTCAAATCATTTGAGTCTAATTTAATGAATTATAGGGTGTTAAAAACTTAGAGGAAAAAAGGGTAATTTTAGAATTTAAGGCTTAATTAATATTTAGGCTTAACCAAAGGGCTAAATCGTAAACAAATAATCTTAATTTATATTTTTTGATGATTGAAATATGGAAGGTATAAATGATAGCAACCAATCTCATTTTGGTCTTATAAAGGATAAACTGGTAATTTCTTAAAATTAATGAATATTGGAAGAATATTTAAATAGAAAAGACATTAAGGTGAAGGGTTTGATTTTGGAAGATCATAACTTACAGATTTTAAATCTCAATTGATGGTGTATGATTCATGATAACGATTAAGAACATAAACATTTAAAATCCTTTACTTAAAATTTCAAATCTACCCATTAAGCTTTAAGGACTTAGTAGTGAATTAGGTCTAATCAAATTTGGTCCAATGAGGTTTAGAAAATGAACTATGATTAATTTAAAATCTTTTAAAATACTGGAAGACCATCTTTAAAATAAAAGTACTAAGTTTCTTAACTAGACCAAATTGCCCTTAAGAGTCTTTACATATATATTTTATAAATAAAACATCAAGTGATAATTACCCCACTTAAAAGGCTAATCAAAATATTAAAGTTCAATTAGCATAAGAGTATGAACTGGATGAAACATATGGCAAACATAATAAGACCAAAATGAACTCGAGATGATTGAAAGGACTATGAAATGTCCAGGGTATTACCCAGAGCTTCTTCATGATCCTATGGAAATCTTGAAGGACATCTAGACTTATTATAATTTGCTTAATGAAACCATCCTCAAAATTTGGACCTACGAAAGCATGATATAGGGTCTGGTAGACAAACCTCAAACTGTATTCTCTAACATTACTATAAGCAAGTTTTGATTCCTGCAAAATCATATATATATATATATATATATATATATA